>NW_013953544.1:91278-94190 GCF_001266775.1 Austrofundulus limnaeus
CACATGAACAGGTCTCAGTCCATCACAGAGACACATGGACAGGTCTCAGTCCATCACAGAGACATATGGACAGGTCTCAGGGACAGTGTTTCCAGTCACCACTGAACCTGAGCTGCAGGTTTCTGGAGTGTTGGAGGAACCTGCAGAAAGCCTGCATGTCCCTTAGAGGGCAGCAGAGGAGGAAACATCTGGAAGCAGTTTGACGCCAACAGAAAGTTTTTCATGACCACACAACCTCCATCCTCAGCTCTGCTGCTCGAGCCACAGAGACAGTTTTCTAACAAATGTGTCTCATTTAAATAGAAATAAACAAAATGCCCAACACACTGAGACTCAGTGTTACAACAAGAAATAATTGATCAAAAAAAACAACAACACAAAAGTCTTTACTTTGTTTGCTTCATGCAGTTTCCTGCTTACATCAATCAGCAGTGGGGGTGGGTTTACAATGAACTGAAGCAAAGCTGTAAAGAAGAGTGGGTTAAAGTTCTGCTAAATGGGTACTGAGTCGGTAAAACTGCTTCTGTTTAGTAAACAACAACACTCCAGTGTCTGTTGTTTATCTGAGCTGTATTTGAGTTGTTTTATACACAGTAGTGAGTACTTTTTACTAGGTTGTGAAACTGTGGAACTAGAAGAGGAGGACATGGTGGGCCCTGCAGACACTGCTTCATGAAAAGCTTTAGAATGAACATTTAGCTTTAAACTCTTTAATGTCAGCAGGAGCAGCTGGGCCTTTAACAAACTGACAGAAAGGATAAAGTGGGGTGGGGTGTTCAATGGTGGGCCTGATCGACAGTCCTTCATCAGAGCTAAAAAAAAAATTGAAATAAAAAATTGAAATAAAAAATCTGAAGCTCCCACGTGGAATAGTTTTGAGTTCTAAGTATTTATGTGTGTCCAGAAACCCCCTTTTAGATGGAGCCCCCTGCTTAGATATGGGGTGTATCATCATATAAAACTGTTGGTGCAGTGTAGGTCAGACACATCTACATTCATGCCAAATTTCATGTTGATTGGTGCAGCCATTTCTGTGGTACGGTTGACCAAAAAGCACTGAAAAATAAAATAATACTAATAAAACAAACAGTACAAAAGCAATGTGACCCCCRGATTGTGTCCAGGGGTCATTAATGTACGTGCAATGTTGTGATATGTAAAGAGAGAGAGAGAGCCCATCTTCATAGGTTTTAAACGTATTCCTCCAAATGAAATTAAAATTTTACTTATTAATAGGTTTTTCCATCTTGTTTGATACAGGAAGGGAATGAGATAAATCTGGAGAGACTGTCCATCTTAATCAACTTACATTTGTCAATATTATTCTAAATATTTACCTCATCTGAAAACTGTATGATCTTTTCCTGTGATTTTTCTTAGAATAATTACAGATTATTCTAAGTAATTTAGCTCTTTTTAAAATTGTATGTTAAATAGTGATTGTAGCAGGTGGTCCTTCAGGGAAAACAGCTTACATTTATTTAAGCTGAGTCAAAATCCAGAGGTCTTATAAAACAAATTTATGGTTTGAAGAGCAGCAGGGATTCTTCATTCTTTAAGAACTGGAGGTGTCATCCTCCAGTTGACTTATTTATTTATTATTTGCCCAAAACATCAGGCCCTGCTGTTCCACAGTTTTTATCTGTAGTGTGGACAGCATCTCTGTRTAATATGGGTGAACTTCCACGAACCTGCCTGATTTCTGTCTTAATAAAATTCCTGATTTTTTTTCCATATCCTAAATGACTAAAGATAAATGTGTGTTCAACAGAGTCAAATGCTTTGTAGAAACCTAAGAAAAGAATAAACACAGTTTGGTCAATCAAGTCATTATAATATATTAAGTCTAAAACAAGTCTAATATTATTATGAATAAATCTTCCTGATTGAGTTTCTCTAATTATACCTGAAATACCTCCAGTCGCAATAGCCCCAACCACTTTACAGGTTGGGAGTCCCTCCTCTAAAGAAGGGAGTGTTATTTCCCCCTACAGTCCTTGAACGCACCACTCCGCAGGGAGTCCCTCCTCCAAAGAAAGGAGTGTTATTTTCCCCTACAGTCCTTGAACGCACCACTCCACAGGTTGGGAGTCCCTCATCTAAAGAAGGGAGTATTATTTTCCCATACAGTCCATGAACGCACCACTCCGCAGGTTGAGTGAGAAGGGGTTTTCGGCGGAATCAAAGTGGGCGTGTCTAAAGCATAAACACTGTGGGCTACCAGGCCTACATGAYGGTATYCTTAGATCCTGCTTGATCTCTTTACAGCCTGACCCTGACCCCAACATTAAGGTTAACCAGGARAAATGTGACCCAAGTAGGGTTCTCCAGAAAAAGTGGTGCCAAACAGTAACGCCCCTTTTTTGCTTGTCCAGTCAGGTGTTTCCTTTAACAAAGTCCGTCAAATCAGGTGTGTCGCTTTAGAATCGCCTTTCCTTGTGACACGCCCACTCGTCCGCAGAAACCTCTACTTCGGTCGAGTCCCTCCTCTGAAGAAGGGAGTGTTATTTTCCCCTACAGTCATTGAACGCACCACACCGCAAGTTGGGAGTCCCTCTTCTAAAGAAAGGAGTGTTACTTTCCCCTACAGTCATTGAACGCACCACACCGCAAGTTGGGAGTCCCTCTTCTAAAGAAAGGAGTGTTACTTTCCCCTACAGTCATTGAACGCACCACACCGCAAGTTGGGAGTCCCTCTTCTAAAGAAAGGAGTGTTACTTTCCCCTACAGTCATTGAACGCACCACACCGCAGGTTGGGAGTCCCTCTTCTAAAGAAAGGAGTGTTACTTTCCCCTACAGTCATTGAACGCACCACACCGCAGGTTGGGAGTCCCTCTTCTAAAGAAAGGAGTGTTACTTTCCCCTACAGTCATTGAACGCACCACACCGCAGGTTGGGAGTCCCTCTTCTA
>NW_013953544.1:99606-102795 GCF_001266775.1 Austrofundulus limnaeus
ATTATCTACCTCACAGTAAAACATGTGAAATTACAGATTATTCTCTGCCTCACAGTAAAACATGTGAAATTACAGATTATTCTCTGCCTCACAGTAAAACATGAAATTACAGATTATTCTCTACATCACAGTTGTTTTACATCAACCTAATATTTGAATTGTAACGACCTTTCCAAAGTCACGTCTCATATAAATGTCAGAACATTTTAAACAGCTGCCTGTATGTGAGTTCTGTTGTGAGTCCTTGTGTTTGTGCGGGGGTCATATATGCTATAGATATGAAGTGTCTAGTTTTTCATTATTTCACCATTATTTTCTGAAAGTGAAAAACAACGGTTATGTATAATGGTTAGCTGATTAGCAGTCCTGGAAAAGAAAATTATTTTGCCTTTAGTTAAGTGCCTGTGACATCATTTTTTTGTGATAAATGTGATTGCACTTTTGGAAAGATAACATARATAACATATTGCAAAAGCAATTTCACACCACTGAGATGAACAGTTGTTGAGATATTTGCATGTGAAGTAACAGGAAGTGATGTCAAAGGGGAATGCCTGCATGTAAATACAGCTTTGCTACAACAGCTACAACACAGACAGAAGGGAATCTTCTGATGTTTCTTTAGGTAATTTTAGTCCCTATAAGAGAGAGAAGAAGAGTCATAGGTCAAATAATATTGTTTAATAAAGACCTGGGAGTTTTCCTTCTTAAAGAGCTCCTCTTTGATGTCACTTCCTGTTYCACTTTAGCTGAGCCAAATTCAAAGTAAAATATGCCAGTTAAGTGAAAAAATGGGTTAAATCATGTGTTTTATGCCAATTTTTCTAAATATGAAGATATTTTCTTWGACATTTGTATTTGAAGGGTAGACATGTCACAGGCACTTTAAAGGCCTGGGGACAGAAGTGTAAAACCTGGAGGGCTTATAGGGGCAACGCTGTTTTCTTCATTTGTTTCATGGCTCAATCTGTCATGAATCACTTGCCCGGTTGGAATAAAGCTTTCAGGAAATTTTAGTATTAGTTTGGTTTTTGATTGAATTATTATTATTTTTGTATCTTAATTTGTTTTATCTACATTTATTTTTAGGGAAATAATAGTAACTTTTATTTATCCATCCATCCATCCATCCATTCATCCATCCATTATCTATACCTGTTTCTTCCTAACAGGGTTACGGGGGTCGCTGGTGCCCATATCCAGCAGTCACAAGTTATTTTATTTAACCTATGCATATTTTATGTCCCCATTTAGTATTTTAGTTTTACCTTCATGTTTTCAAATTTATGTTTTATATGTTTTAACCGTTATCTCAGATAAATCAACACTGACATAAGTGACAGAGCAAGTTTTTATGTTTTTTATGCTTTTTGTTGCATTTCTGTCAGTGGCTGATATTCAGCCTGTCATGAAAAGCTGTTCTCAGTGCAGMGGGAGGACAAGCTTCAGTGAGTGACAGGGTGGTTCTCAATCAGTCACATCATCTGCAAAGCGAAAGAAAGACATAGTTAATAACTTATATCAGAAAGTGATTTTCTAACTGCCATGTTTGCAGTTGTTTAGTTGTGGTGTGGTTCCTGCAGCTCCTGTTTACCAGACTCTTTAGATGAGGGGTTCTCTGAGACCCTGGAGCTCCCAGCCCCACCCAAACTGTTGAGTTTATCTCTGCTATTCAMCCAAGGTTAGCTTCACTCCTCTGCCTTTCATGACTTTGTTCTCACATTACAAAACACAAACAAACATGAATATCTCTGCCCAGCCCATAACACTGCTGTCTTCTGTGRAAGCACGTTGCTAGTTTCACAGATTAAAACAGATTGATAAATATACAGTGTTTGTTTATGGCAGGAAAAAGCCCTGCCAACACTTTGACTATTTCATTTTGACCTATAACAGAACCAACACCGTTCTCAGCTCCAGCTCTCACCAAATGGCTTGTTGGGACTTGTTCTGATGCAGTCATGTTTTCAACAGGTAACATTTGCAGATCAGCTACAGTACAGTGTGTTTACACACACACACACACACCTAAACCTTCACCAAATATCAGAGAGGGTTTTCTTTGTCCACTGAGCCYTGACCCTTTGAGGTCTGGACTCTTCTTTAGTTGTGGTCTCAGACATCAGTTCTCCTGTAAGTTGTCAACTCTTCATAAATCATGTCAGGACTCAAGGTTTAAAGCTGCAGGGGAACTAGTTTGAAAACTTTTTTGAGGGAGTCTTTAAAATGTTTTTAAATGTTGGCAAACGTCCTCAGTTTCCTTGTGCGAGTCCCTGAATTGTTCAAAAGTTTAGTGTGATCAGAGAGTTGCTGCAGGCGCCTCAAACCTGTCTCAGTTTAGTTTCTGTAAACTCTRAAGTGTCCTCTTCGTATTTGTACGTTTGCATAGGAGCTCTGCAGAGAACACAAAACACCTGAGGCTCCAGCCTCTGAATGTCCAGGTCTGCAGTCCACAGCTCTGCAGCAGAGGCGGTGCTGATGGAAACACTCAGACAGTGTGGCATCTGTAGATGATCCAGGTTTACAGCAGGGTGGTGGACATTACAGCTCTGTATACACTAAGTTCACTCATTTAGTTTCACAACAGAACTGTTTACTTTATGTTACTGTTTCCATTTTTTCTTGCAAGTGACAGTTTATTTAATTTTTATAATGTGGTATGTTATTACATGGTACAGCAATAATATCTGGTTGTTTTTACTCCAGATTATGTTAAAAAATATTAATTTAAATCCATGTTTAGGGTTGACCTTAATAATTTTAAATTCAAGGTTCATTTCTGTTTGTTCAACCTGAACCAAGAAGCAGCACTGATAACATGAAGTCAGTTCAAAGCAGAACAATGTTGAATCAAACGGCTGACTCGCCTTTCCCCCCCCCACAGTGCATCCTGGTGCCATGCCTTCCCCAGGCWGAGCCGTCTGTCCGGATCAGGCTATTCACATTAAAAAAGTAAAGATTCCTTGGATGCTATGACTCAGACSTTTAGTCATCACAATTCGGCCTTAGCCAAATCATTTTTCTGCTTCCAGCTCACTAACTTCAAGGACTGGACTCTCAGTAACATATGCTTGTGTCACTGATAACAGCTCCAGGGTTTCCCCCTGAAAACCTGCTCAGCCTGGGGGTCAGGCTACTAGAGCAGGCCACTGTGTTTTTATTCAAAAATGTAAAAAGTTGACAGGAAAT
>NW_013953544.1:103886-106070 GCF_001266775.1 Austrofundulus limnaeus
TCATTCTTGTTGGTTCTGTCTGACTTTGACCCAGTATTAATGGTTCTGAAGCAGCCCCCCCCCCAACCCTGCTGAGGCTGACCTGCTGCTCGCATCTATTGTTTTTTATACCTTCGTCCGGAACTTTTTTGCTGCTCAACAAATAACTTTGATCCTCAGTCAGAAAAAACTGGAGGGTTTTTATACTTTTGACCCGAGGAGGAGGAGGAGGAGGAAAAAACGGTGGATTTAGGTCCCGTTTCCTCCTCGTGACAGGGCTCGCATCAAATCAGACCGTCTTTTAAATGTGACAGATTCTTTTTATCATATCTTCGGATCTACATGGCCTAACAACAYGATTTAAAAACTGGTTTAAAGTTCGAAGTCTCTGTTTTTCATTCGAGAGTCAGAAAGTGTGGATCTTTACAGGTAGAGTTTTTCTTCCTAAACATTTGTTGCCAACGCTTTTTTAGCTCACTGTGTTCACACATGGCAGACTGATCATTAATATATTAAATATTAGCTTCCGCCAACTTTTTGTCACGTTAGCCTTTTATCATCAGTGGAGATTAGTCAAGTAGTGGATTTGATGTTGCTAATAATTTGGTTAGCTATGCCCACCCCTGTAAGTTTCTTTTGGTTGCTAACATCTCATAAAGAGGTGCAGCTGAACAGAAAAGGATAAATGTCCACCAGAGAATTTAAAAAATGCTAAAAGAACCCTCACTCTTTCCTGGACTAGACCTAAGTAGTTTTTGTGGCATTTAAAAAAATATTGGGTCATATATTTTGTCGGGGCTTTAAGACTAAGTTTTCTTCAGTGTGGTGACATGTCACACTTAACACACATTTTGATTCATGAATGTTTTAATCAGGAGGATTGGAGCACAGAAGTTGTTATAAACTAAATGTTATTTCACCTTCTTTCTGCTGTTTTTATGTTCGTTTTTAGAGTGAGTGCTACAAAAATGTATTTGATGTGGAATGTGAGGAATGCATGAAAAAAGGAGTGTGTGTGTGTGTGTGTGTGTGTGTGGGTTTTTCCTAAAAAAAAAATCTGCCTCGTGGGGACCAATACAAATTACAGGTGTGGGGTTAGGTTTAGGACCAAGGTTTAGGTTAGTTTTAGGGTCAGGTAGGTACCTGTGAGGTTAATTTTAGGGTAAATGGTCAGGGTTAGGATATAAAGTCTAAACAAAAATGAATGGAAGTCAATGGAAGGTCCCCACGGGATTCAAGAACAAACGTGTGTGTGTGTGTGTATGTGTATGTGTGGGGGGCCTGAACGGAAACTTTTTGGCCTTTAGCTGTTCAGCCAGCGCCACATGGTCTCTGCAGCCAGACGAGCTCAGTGCCAGTCTGGATTWATCATCGCTCACACAGAAACACAGGTAAAAATGCAAAATTACTAGTGAATGATTAATTCTGTTCATTCACATAAAAGGCTGAAATAAAGTGCTTTGTCATAACTCAGTGAAGTAATTAACGTTTAAGGCTCCCAAGCAGATCAAATTCACAGACAACATGATCACTTTGTACCTCTTTGTGTTTGAGCAACGTATAGCCTGAGGACAGTAAAGGAAGATTAGTGAGGTATGTTTAGCTTTAAGTGTCATTCTTTGACCATCTTTTCATCATCTGAGTCCAACACAGAAGGCAAAGGCTTGATAATCTGTGTATTTGTCTGCATTGTTAACAACATACAGTATCTCCACGATATATTTTTAAAATGTTCAAATTATTACATTGGTTAACATTTAGAAGTGATCAACTTTTGGACTTAACTCAAACTCAATTAAAAATTGTTTCCACAGGCAACTGACTTCAGAAAACACAAAAATCCATACATCTTTTTTACACACTTTTCCTTCCAGGTCGTGGAGGGTTGTTGCCTAGTGGTGTCAAGTCCAAAGTCCAAAATTAGCTACAGTCTCCTCAAAAAGTATTGGAACAGGAAGTCAAATTTTCTAGTTTTTGTTGTTCACTGAAGACATTTGGGTTTAAGATCATAAGATGAGCATGAAATGAGTTCAGAATGTCACCTTTTATTTCCTGGTATTTTCATGTACAGTGGGTAGAACAAGTATTTGATACATTGTGGATTTTTCAGGTTTTCCCACTTGCAAAGCTTGTAGATGACTGTAATTTTTATCATAGGTACTCTTCAACTGTGAGTGATGGAATCTAAAACAAAAATCCAGAAAA
>NW_013953544.1:107070-113639 GCF_001266775.1 Austrofundulus limnaeus
CTATAAGCCGCATGGTTCAAAGTTCAGGAAAAAAGTTGCGGCTTATAGTCCGAAAAATACGTATTAGTTGTTTTTTTGTTCTGAACCCAGAGCAAAAAGATCTCAACACTGCATACTTCAGTATACAGGTGCTGATCATATCATGAAAAAGTTGGTTTATTTCAGTAATTCCATTCAAATATTGAAATTTGTATATGCATATATGTCAACCCTTACGGTTTCTCTTTCTATTTCGGTTTCACTTTCTCAGAGGAAGGTGCTAAGCCAATGCTAGTCTAATACTTCAAAACTTTRACATTTTATTTATTTTCCAAAATACTGCTGTGAATTAGATGTCTTTTATTGAGGTAAGTGACAGATACTGTATCCAYTGTCTTATTGTTGTCTTAAGGTCATCGAGATTTCAGTTTTTGCCAGTATTGTTGGTCAGGAATAGTACTTGTGACCGTGGTGAAGAACGCTTGTTTTGATGGAAGATGGGGTGGCTTAGTCAAATATTTATGCAGAAAACAAGTCTTCAGCATAAATATTAGTCTTTGGTTTCAATTAAATTCATAATCAGAGGTTATATTTGAACTTTCATGGGTACTATGTTTAGGCAAGTACTCCTATGTACTTGTTCCTGGTTTGGTACATCTTAATTGGTGCCYAGTGGTATGATGTGCCCACGCTTTGGTTACTGAGACTTCAGACCAGCAGCTGTGTCCCTTCAGAGTGCCAATCATTCACTGCATGTTGTTGTTTAGCATAGGTACATATGTTTGTGTTTYACTTTCAGCATTGTCCCTAAAGAAGTTCATGAAAGCCCATATCAGCAGTTTGAGGGGACAGGAAACAGGAAATTCAAGCAGGTGGTGTTTTTCTGTGGCATTGAAATCTGCAGGATCTGGGAGTGGGGTGTGGGGTTTGGAGTGGGTTTTTTTTGTGGCATGCAGAGGTGTGGTACTCTCACCTTCCAACACACAAAGGCCTGTTTTCCACAGGTTCATTTAGAGAGGCTACTTACCCCCTAAAACAGCCATCAACGCATTCTTTTAGTGACAGAGCAGGTCAGAGCATGAGGGACCTCATGAGCTCACCCTTGCAAACAAAATGGCTTCAGTGAGGTTGCATCATAAAGAAACTCAAGCGGTGATGTTTGGTAGAGTCTGATGGAAGGATTATTTTTATTTTACCATTATTTAACCAGGCAAATCCCACTGAGATCACAGATCTCATTTGTAAGGGCTGCCTAGTCCTGAAGGCAACTTATTGTACATATTTATGTCATGACGGAAGTGTTAAAATATAAGCAGTGTTCGTTACCCTTTACCTGTTCAGATCTAATCCCAGATAATAATAATGATGACGTGAATGTTTGAGTGAGCCATACAAACCATTCAGACACAGCTGTGAACCTAATGGTTCATCACAGTTTTGATTTATGTGTTGTTTTTAAGTCAGACATGTATCTAACTTACAGCCTCCTGAGTCTGTGAGACCCTCCTCAAGAACCCCACACAACCCARTCTGCACATAAAATCATCAATTAAGTCAGAGATAACCACATTATAGAAATATATTACTGTTCACCTAATAAAAGACTATACAATGTGTAGTGTTTTTAAAAGTCAGTAGTAAACACCCCAATAAATTCCTTCAGAAGGATAGCTACTCTTTAAAGTAACATTTAAACTCATGGATCCTCAATCTCAATCTTCTGACTCCAATCAGGTACAGCACTCAGTTTTCACTTGAAAACAAAATGTTCAGGATTAGTTCAAGTATTTCTTAAGCTACGGGTTAGGTCATTGATTTCCTGCCCTGGAGCCCGAGTGCAAATTTCTGACTTCTGTTGTTAAAATGAAAGAAAAACAGGAAGTGGTTTATTGCTCTGTTTTACAGTATGTTTTTTTTCCATAAGCTTTGCTGTACTGTTGGGTTGAGCCAAGATTTGGATTCTTATGCCATCCTCAGTCATTCTGTACTCCTTATGGACATGATGAAATATTTTTTCAGATTTTCAGCTTTATTGCAGTATACAACAAATATCACTATTTTTAATCACTTCTTTAAAGTGACCCACAATTAGTTGTGACATTAGACTTTATTGTTTTTATTTATTTTAACTGCAAAATATGGTCTGTAAAAATACTGTAGGCTGTTTTAGTTTAGTAAATTTTAAAAATATATTGCAACACAGACAGAGCCATTTTATTTACACGCAAAGCATTCTGGGTAAATGATGACGTGAATAGGTCATCTATGCGAGACTGTGAGTGAGCTATATCCACCCTGAAGATTAATCTTGGACAATATCTGACGATCGACTCTTTTAAATGAAACCTGAGTGCGTTTACTGACGTTGATCTGTTTCTGTCTGCTGACGTTGATTTGTTGGGTCTCACAGTTTACAGAGATGACTGTTACAGGGCATAGAAAAGGTTTTCACCACCTTGGACTTAAACTTTTATGAATTTGTTGTCAACATAATTTGACCTTTATGACAAAATATTTCTCAAAAACAACAAGAAAAATTTACATGTTTACATGTGGTTATGTTTTAGCTGCTGATTGCAAGTGGTCAAATAAAAAAAAATCATCAGTATTTTAGGCAGTATACCATCCATTTTGTTTTGCAGTTGATAAGAATAACATTTAAGTATCTGCATGCAAGGGCAGAAATCTTGGGGTCCCCCCAGTATTGGAAAACCCTAAATTGGACCCTCCCCAATAATAAACTTCATAAATATATAATTTTAAGTAAAGCAACTACATTATTTTTATAGACAAAACAATGCATTTATGTCTTCTGATAATCAGTTGCCTCATGACGGCATGACCTGGGTGTTAAAGTAGCTAAGTGTTAAAAAATGATGAATTGTCGCTGTTTGGTTGCAGAAATTTGTTTGATGTCTTAGTTTTTGAAACTGAACTACAGAACTTGATCAACTAGTTAATGGTTAATCTTAATTTAATTTTACAGCAGTACATTTGACTGTAATTTATGGGGACACCCAAAAAAATTGCCCCTAAAATTTTACCTGTTTGATGACCCCACCCTCCCCCCAATAATGAGATGGGATTTTTGCCCTTGTCTGCATGTAGTCTTGGTCCTAAAGCTTCTGTTTAGGTTCAGAGCTTGRCTCTACTCTTCCTGCTTTGGATTCCACAGAGACTTCTCTGGAATGAGAGGGCAGTAAAATAAATCAGCTAAGTCTCCATATGAATAGGATATTAGACAAGCATGGCAAGTGTATTCTAATCCTTGAGTAAAGGCAGATAAAGATTTAGTCACACTAKAAAGAGAATCCTATAGTTTAAAAACCTTCTCAGGAGCAGAAACCTTTKAAACACTTTGCATTTCTGGCTGATTACCTTCTTGATGAAGATGCATCAAAACAAATTCAGCRCTAACACTTGTTGTACTCTGGGTTTATCTGTAAGTTTACTTCAGCAGGACAGAAAGCTTCCTATTGACCCTTTGCATGTGACGTCACGCACCTCAGAAGACCGCCCCTTTTTTCCATGTTGAATGGCAGAAACAGACATGTGTCCATAAGCTACTATTGAACTAAAGGAGAATGAGGCAGTTGGTAGCCTAATATCGTTCTTTCCCCCCTGTTGATTTAGCTGTAAAAATGGTGTTCAGCTGCTGCGCAGTCGGCTGCACAAACAGACAAGGAAACAAACCAAATTTGTCCTTTTATTGTAGTCTTAAGCTGCTGCGCAGTCGGCCGGATCTGGAGACTTCAAAAAACAATCGCTGCCATTCAATTCAATACACCGCTCCGTGTCTTCTGCCGTCTGACATGCTGGTATCAYGTKACTTTGTCWCGTGGGTGCAAAGGGTCAATAAAAGGATTAGGTCTGAAGTCTGMTCAACAACATGAAGCTTACATTAGAACTATTGGGGGACATTCTCCTCTTGCCGTCACTCATGCATCAAATAGGTTCATAGAAATGCTTTAGTGTCCTTTCAGCTCACACTTCAGGTAAGTTGTTTGCTGAGCACGAAAAAACTGTTGTACAAAGTTTGTTCCAGATCATCTGTGGAAAGGATCACTGGACACAAAAAATTGTAAACATWGATTAAAAAGCCGCATAATGTTTAAAAAATTTTAAGGTTTTGGTAGCTTATGTTCTGGGGGGAGGTATTCTGTATTTTCCAGTCAAATAGTTCAATTGCAGACCACAATCAAGAAACTGTTACCTTCARTTGTTATGAAAATGCTGCCAATATCAAAAATAAATTTGATTTTGAATCATAGTCTTATCTAAATGCCTTGAAATTTGCCTTTGCCTCATTAAAAACCACCTGCCGTTTCTGACACTCCCACTTCAGCACGTCATCACAACGCTTCAAGCTGTTTACAATATTTCCTAGAGTGTTGTATTTTATTATCAAAAAAAGGAAGCAACATTATATAATGTTGGTTTTGGAAAATGGAAACTCAGGATACAGTTGAATCTTACTCAAATGATCCCGGAATGAACCAGAGCGAGTACAGAGGCTCTAATAAGGCGTCTCTCCCAGTCATCCTCTCATGCATATTGAAGCTATGTTGTGCTATTCTGGTGGAGCTGTGAGGGGGAGGGATACGTTGTGGGGCGGTAGCTTGGCTGCAGACTGAGCTCCAGGGAGGGGCTAGGTACATTAGGYGGTGCTTTGTACCAACAGTTGTTTAGGCAGCTCCACATGGCTACCACAGGAGATTCAAAGGCAGGGCCCGCAGTTCACTGCGGGATTGTGGGTAAAACAAATCTAGTTTTKATAATGCAGGAATTYCCTGCATGCAGTTAATTCCAGCGATGTATAATAACATGGACATTTGCATTGGGCTATTTTCAGATGACATGACACCCTGTTCAGTATAAATGTCAAGGGTCATTAATGTTCATGATGCATACATGTCATGTTTCTGACAGGTTCAGGACACCCTTATGTCACCTCCTTCAAATAAAGTGTGACAGTTATTTTATTCATTTTTGTCGCTCTTGTCAATAAAAGTGAGTTACTTCTGGTGCTTTTGCATCTTTAGTATGTGTTGTGAACACACTGTAAGAGCTGTAGACAGGCAGTGAAGTGACTGGTTAGAAGCAGGGATGGATAACTAAACGGGTCTAGGGGCACAAGAGCTCAGGGGGCCCTGAAGGCTGGGGCTCTGCCCGAAGAACCTCCTGTAATATGGGCTCACATTCATATTCTGTCTAAATGTTGTCCTTTTATTTCCACAAAATCTGACAGGATCTGTCATTTAAGGGACTAATGTCAAAAGTCTTCTCTTGAAGGAGCATACTCAGATCATTAGATGATATRTATGGATGACCAAAATCATACACAGAAGGCTTTTTATACATCTGGACCCAGGAGCCCACAAGACCAGAAATCACCATCGAGTAAAAAAATGTTATTTTCATAAAATAATATAAAATACAAATACAACTTTATCTGTGAGTGTAGCCTTGTTGCTGTCTTTGATTAGATTTARTCTGGTTTAATGTGACTGTGCAATGAGTTTTCTGTTCTAGAGTTTGTTAAAGCAGTCACTTTAATTCAGATACTGTTGGAATAACCAGAGTAATGAAATCAAAGCTGACTTTTAAAGTTGTTGTTGCTAGTAACCAGTTATTAGTTCAGCTGTTAATAACCCTGACAAGGATCACCTTCTACACAACYAAAAATACAAAAAATGCATTTAAATGAAAATAAATAATGTAAAACATAACATTTTTTAAGCAATGTCCATGACTGTCTAGGGTGTTGCTGGTTTACACAAGCTTCCTGCAGTAGTCATGATCTGTGTGATGACAACAGTGTTCCTCCTGTTGGGATAATGACTCAACAGAGTTCTGCTCTTTGTGATGCATCTCACCCAGAAATGACACCAGGCTTTACCCAAACCACAAACACTGGCTGTGTCTCCGTTCATCGGCTGGGTCCTCATGGGCCACGTGGGCCACGTCCTCACTGGGCCGGGTAGGCTGCTGAAAACTGCTGTGAAATGAAATGGTCTAGCCTTCGCATGACGTTGGCTTAACTTGGGTTTGCGTGACCATGTTACCATTGTGATCAGTTTCATGTCGGACTTAAAATGTGTTGGGACATGTATTTACACGTCTTTTTACTGGAAGAGTAACTTCACTGTTAAAACATTAAATGCAAATAAATAAACATTAATAATTGGTTTTGCTCCAGTATCTACAACGGAGTATTAGGGCTGCACAGATATTTTCATAATAATAAAAAAACTCATAAAATGAGAAAGTCGCAATATTACGGGATAAAAAGTCATAATCCTACGATGTGTCCGTTTTCTGTTCATTTCCTCCTCATTTTCCTCACACCTGCTGTGTACAGTCATGTGTCTGTGTTTATAAAGTAGTCCATGATGACCTGAGTCACTGTTAGATTACCGGTAATATGACTTCATCCAAATGAACTACGTGACTAAATCTGTCAATGCATCCATTAATTACAATACAGCTTCAGTTTATCATGTAGTCGTTCGCGTGCGCCATGATGCAGTTTACTTGGCATCTGAAAATACATTTCCTCAAAGGTATTTCTAATCTGAAAAGAGCTTCAC
>NW_013953544.1:114639-116148 GCF_001266775.1 Austrofundulus limnaeus
GCATTCCATTCTTTCTATGGAAGCCAATGGGAGTGTCGCAACTCTCTTTCTATAGGGCTCTGCCTACGACGTGTCCATTTTCTGTTCATTTCCTTCTCATTTTCCTCACACCTGCTGTGTACAGCCGTGTGTCTGTGTTTATAAAGTAGTCCATGATGACCTGAGTCACTGTTGGATTACCGGTAATATGATTTCATCCAAATGAACTACGTGACTAAATCTGTCAATGCATCCATTAATTATAAAACAGCTTCAGTTTATAGTCGTTTGAACAATTTCCAAGTCCTGCTACTGATAACTTGATACTAATGTGCTAAAAGATTAACTATTTTAAGTAATACTAAAAAAAAAAACAACTTGACAAGTTGCTCAACATTGCTCATTTTAATGCAATGATAACGTCACCGTCTTCATTTGTCTGTTTATTTTGCTGCACGTGCATTGAATCCTGGGATATCCTCGGCTGGTGAGGATACATGGATGCATCCTCGGATTTCGAGAGTTTGTCGGCTGCATTCCTCGTCTGCATGAGGAGGAACCTTCGAATTGGGACAGTCCTCCATGTGGGGCAGCGATATATGTGGCCGACAAATGTGCAGTCACGAGGACCCAGTCCCTGAATTGAGACACAGCCTCTGTTGAGAACAGCTTAGCTGCTTTTAAAACTGGGCCATTAACTTCTGGAGTCTACTCTGTTAGCAAAATATCATGTGAACTACTAGATGGCTTTAAATGAAGGTAACATTCAGAAAGTAATCACTGGGTGAACACTGACAAATGATCAACTTTTGGAATCAGTACAGTTCAAGATGGTTACAGTAGTTTCAATGGTGAAGTGTAATGACTATACCTGAGTCAGTTTTACAGATTCTGAGACTAAAGGGCCAATATTGTGTTTCTCAGGCATATAATTAAATACTATACCATAATAGGGTATCTATGTCACCTTTAGCTGTTATTAAAATGCTGTTTTTATGTTTAAAAAGAAAATAAATTTATCTTCTCATCACTTTCTCTTGTAAACGCCTAACCTCCTTCTGCTTCTGTTCCGTCCCGTTCGGTGGGGGTTCGCGTGCACTATGATGCAGTTTACTTGGCATCTGAAAATACATTTCCTCAAAGGTGTTTCTAATCTGAAAATAGCTTCACTGAGTGAGAACTAATGTTGAGAGCTCAGCAGACAGTAAGTTTCACTTTCATTTTGACCCGAGAGCCTGCAGGAGTCATGGGCGGGGTGTTGGGGAGGGGGTGCGCTCTGCCACAAGGAAGTTCAGCTTAAAGACACGTCCCAGGGGCGTTTCTGGTACTAAAAGGCGTTTCTGGTCCCCACCTGTCATTTTGCTCCTCAGCATGGCTTCCAAAAAACGCTGTAGGATTTCTCAAACATGCATGAATGAGTCAGAGCAAGGCTTTGGTAGGCCTGTCACGATAACAAATTTTGCTGGGCGATTAATTGTCTCAAAATTTATTGCGATAAACGATAATATTGCCTGGTGACCGTTTTACAAC
>NW_013953545.1:0-1284 GCF_001266775.1 Austrofundulus limnaeus
GACACAAACAGATGAGTTTATATTTTCACATTGTTATCCTCACTATTTATCTTCATGAAGAGCATTCAATAAAAAAAATAAAAGTTAATAAAAAATGGACTTGATTTAGTTTGTTTGTTACAAGATTTGTGCTACAAACACCAGAGGATGTAGTTTCTGCCCTCTTGTGGCCACAGGTTGAAACTACATCTAACAAAGTGTTTCCCAATGTAAAATAAGCAGAAGACAAAAATAACTAAAGACACTATGGTTAAATATAAAATAAAAAAATAAAAAAACTAAAGACACTATGGTTAAATATAAAATCAAAAAAAAAAATTAACACAACGTGATAAAGAAGCTATAATGAAAACAAACAAACCATATATCTGTCCCACTTTATATCAGATGTAGTTTCAGCCTTTAAAAATGGTTTAAAATGGACTCATATTTTTAAAATGTATTTTGTAAATCAAAGCAGTTGCAGATTATGTACAAATGTTAATACAGTGATGAAAAAATAGTATTTGATGCCTGTAAAACTGCACCAAAACCGCCCTTTGACAYATCTTCAGGAGGCTGTGACAAATGAAAAAAAAAAAAAAGATAACAGATGAAACATGAAATTAAACAATGAAAATTACAGGTCTAATAGACATTATTTTTATTTCTGTCGAATCAATCAAATCAACAACTTAATTAAAGACACAAATAGGTCCAAACGAAAAAGGATAAAAATAACAGTTCTGACATTTCCAGCAAACTGTTTCTGTAGTTACATGATGTGACCACAGGAGGGCGGTAAAACTTTTAACCTTCACTGCTTTCAGAAGTTGTGGATCTGTTTTCTGYTTTAACAGCATTAAACATTTTATTTGATAACTTTTATATCGTTTCATGGCTYTAAACTATTCAGAAAATAAAAAAATAAAAGAAATGTGATGAAAATAGACTTGCTTCTGTAACTCCGTGGGTAAAAAAAAAACCACAGAAGAAGAAACGTTTGGCGGAAGTAAGCAAAGAGGCTAACACCGTTAGTATAGTTACATGTGATAAACTAAAATAGCTTGCTTTCTTGTGCAGCCGCAACAATTTTAATCATGTTTTATTGTGAAAATTATTTATCTTTCTTCATTTACTTGATTTAGAAAAAAGCTTTTTAGCAATCGAAGACGAACCTCTCAGCGTCACACCACCGGAAGTAAATAAAGAGGCGTTAGCATCGTTAGCTTTGTGTGTTCGGTGGTGGTTTGTGAGTCGGTTTGTGTGTGTGAGGTGAATGTTTGAGTGTGTGCAGTAACAATG
>NW_013953545.1:1778-4273 GCF_001266775.1 Austrofundulus limnaeus
CGTGTATTGATCCATACATGGCGTGTATTGATCCATACATGGCGTGTATTGATCCATACATGGCGTGTATTGATCCATACATGGTGTGTATTGATCCATACATGGTGTGTATTGATCCATACATGGTGTGTATTGATCCATACATGGTGTGTATTGATCGGTTTACAGATACATGGATTGTTGCACTCCTTATATACAAAAAGTAATTAGAGAAGTAAAAATGAAACCAATCAGGTTCAGGTCTGAACTTTGGATCAATGCATCACTTTCTTTAATACTTCATTATGTCATGTTTTCTTCATGACTGCAGATACTCAGGGGAAAAATGCAAAACAAGAAGGAATTAAACCTCATTTCTCTAACTTCCCTGCTCTTTACATCCACACAGTGATTAAAGTGAAGTCACTTCATCTTTTGTCTGTTTGTGCAGAGCTCCCACAGCAACATGTCTGCAAGAAGGAGGAGGAGGAGGAGGAGGAGGAGGTTCCCACTGAGCAGCAGCTCTGCAGCCAGGAGAGGAGCTGCAGTCTGGACCAGCCAGAGGCAGAACTTCCACACGTGAAAGTGGAAGAGGAGGAAGTCTGTATCAGACAGGATGAAGAGCGGCTCAGCCTGAAGCAGGAGCTGGATACGACTCCGGCTTCTGATGAGGGGAGCCGCTGGGAACCAGACAAGAACCAAGTCCTCTCTCAGAACTCTCCTAAAGCTGAGAACCAAGACCAGGAGGACCCGGGGTGCGGCAACACTGAAGAGCTGAAACGGACCAAGAGAAATGATCAAATGAGAGATTATAGAGACGATGTGGACGAGAGAAACCAACCAAGTGAAAAAGATAAAAATCAGTTTGTTTGTAAAGTCTGTGAGAAGAGTTTCAGTCAGAAATATAAGCTCACCACTCACATGAGGATGCACACGGGGGAGATGTCTTGTGAAATCTGTGGTAAGAGTTACACCATGAGTCGTGACCTGAACGCTCACCTGATGAGTCATAAAGGTGAGAAGCCCTTCGTGTGTCCCACCTGTGGAATGGGCTTCACTCGAAAAAACCGTTTGAAGCTTCACATGAGAACTCACACGCAGGAAAAACTTTTTTTGTGTCATACGTGTGGGAAAAGTTTCACTGAAAGCAGTGTTTTGGCTTCTCACCAGATGACTCACACAGGTGAGAAGCCCTTCTCCTGCAACACGTGTGGAAAACGTTTTAGTCGAAAATGTGATTTAATTCCTCATTTGAGGACTCACACGGGTGAGAAGCCCTTCTTGTGTCGGACCTGTGGGAAAACTTTTAGTCGTAAATGTTCTTTAACTACTCACATGAGAACTCACACAGGTGAGAAGCCCTTCTCCTGTCAGCTCTGCGGGAAAAGCTTCAGACTGTATGGTAACATGTTCAGGCACAAGAGACTTCACTCCAGAGAAAAGCTCTGATCTTTAATCTTTCTCAGACTTTTGGGTCTGAAGTTCATCAAACTGTCCTGTCCATCACAGAGAGACAAGTGAGACAAACGTCCACTCGTTTACAACTGATGATGAAAATAACTTCAACTATTCTTTACACCTAAAGTACAACTGACTCTGTTTTGTACCTTCAACATTGGTGATTTTGATTTTTATCAGGTCAAGCTGGCTTATAAAACTGAAAACCTGTACCGCTATAATAATAAAATGTGCTTTTTTAAATAAAATGTAACATTAAGTTTGTTTTTGGTGTCAGTTTCATCTTATTTCAATAAGTTTTAAGAATGTGTTCAAAGTAAAATAAAAAATACAGCCATTAAGAAGGAAAGGAAGGAAGTGTTTAGTTTAAAGCTGCTGTGCAGGATTTTTTTTAACCACATTAAGAGACTCAAAAACCTTTCAGGTAATTTTCCTGATGACGTGTTTAAATTCAATTTTTTATCTACATTTATGAACAAAAAAACTTGCCTTTTTTAAAATGTATATTTTAGAGTTTTGAAAATAAACGATATTCTGTTGCATCCTGTACCTTGTCTCCAGCCAGCCTCCTGATCCTGGTTCTTGGCTCCAGGAGGGTTCTGACCAAAACTAGGACCCATGTTTGGTTCTGGTTTCATGTAGCCTCTTTCAGGATCCAACATTAATTTATCAGTCTGCTGCTGTTTATCCTGTCGGACACAAAGTTCTTTTTCTTTGTTGACATGTGGACGCTCTGGTTCCTCCTGACCCAAACTGGAGTTATGGAGCAGCTGAAATGTCTATAGACTAATGCATTATAAGTTATTTAACATTAATATTTTAATTTTCCATTATTGTCAATTAGAACTTTGGAAAATATCACAGCTCACTTTTACTCAATACTTTTACTTTTAATACTTAAGTACATTTTATGACAGGAATTTATTTTTGAATAAATATCAGATACTGTAAGACTTTTACAAATGGTTTTCTTAGAGGAGACTTTAACTTTTACCAAAGTAATTATTTGGTAAGATACTTTGAGGTACTTTATACCAGTGTTTCCCAAAGTTGGGGTC
>NW_013953545.1:6280-10647 GCF_001266775.1 Austrofundulus limnaeus
AACCAGAACGTCCTCAGGAGGAAACAGAACGTCCTCAGGAGGAACCAAGATGTCCTCAGAAGGAACCAAGACGTCCTCAGGAGGAACCAAAATGTCCTCTGAAGGAACCAAAATGTCCTCTGAAGGAACCAAAATGTCCTCAGGAGGAAACAGAACGTCCTCAGGAGGAACCAGAACGTCCTCAGGAGGAACCAAGATGTCCTCAGAAGGAACCAAGACGTCCTCAGAAGGAACCAAAATGTCCTCTGAAGGAACCAAAATGTCCTCTGAAGGAACCAAAATGTCCTCAGGAGGAAACAGAACGTCCTCAGGAGGAACCAGAACGTCCTCAGGAGGAACCAAGACGTCCTCAGATGGAACCAAGACGTCCTCTGAAGGAACCAAAATGTCCTCTGAAGGAACCAAGACGTCCTCTGAAGGAACCAAGACGTCCTCTGAAGGAACCAAAATGTCCTCTGAAGGAACCAAGACGTCCTCTGAAGGAACCAAGATGTCCTCAGAAGGAACCAAAATGTCCTCTGAAGGAACCAAGACGTCCTCTGAAGGAACCAAGACGTCCTCTGAAGGAACCAAGACATCCTCTGAAGGAACCAAGACATCCTCAGAGGGAACCAAAATGTCCTCAGGAGGAACCAGAACATCCTCTGAAGGAACCAGAACATCCTCTGAAGGAACCAAAACGTCCTATGAAGGAACCAGAACGTCCTCAGGAGGAAACAGAACGTCCTCAGAAGAAACCAAGATGTCCTCAGAAGGAACCAGAGCGTCCACATGTCAACAAAGAAAAAGAACTTTGTGTCCGACAGGATAAACAGCAGCAGACTGATAAGTTTATGTTGGATCCTGAAAGAGGCTACATGAAACCAGAACCAAACATGGATCCTAGTTTTGGTCAGAACCCTCCTGGAGCCAAGAACCAGGATCAGGAGGCTGGCTGGAGACAAGGTACAGGATGCAACAGCAATAAAAAACCTAAACAAACCCATAAAGGTTCACATGACACCAGCTGTCAGAGAGAGAGTTTGGACACTTCAGAAGTAAAGACAGACACAGCCTCTCCTACAGGAAGGAGATCCTTCTCCTGTCAGACCTGTGGGAAAACTTACGGTTACAGAAAAACATTAAAAATCCACACGAGGACTCACACAGGTGAGCGGCCGTTTCCATGTCAGACCTGTAAGAAATGTTTCAGCGAAAGAAAAACACTAATGTCCCACATGAGGACTCACACGGGAGAGAAACCATTTCTGTGTCAAACTTGTGGAAAACGTTTCTCTCAGACAGGAAACCTGATAATCCACAGCAGGTCTCACGCCGGCGTGAAGCCGTTCTTCTGTGAGACGTGTGGAAACGGCTTCATCACCAGAGTGGTTTTAAACAAACACAAAAGAACTCACACAGGGGAGAGACCTTACTCCTGTCAGACCTGTGGAAGGGGTTTCTCCCAAAAGTCTAATTTGAGCCGACACATGAGGACTCACAGATCTTAGAAACTCTCAGACTTTTGCTTTGATGAAACTCAGAGTTGAGAAGTTAAAGTCTGTAAATGTAAAACAGCAGAGAGAGGCTTGTCTGCAAAGTAAAACAACATTAAAATAACTAATTACAACTGAATTCATGAATACTTTTATAAAAATGTAGATTTTTAAAGACTGGAGCATTGTGGGTAATGTAGTTATCAGTAGGATGCATCCGAGCTGTCCAGGCCTGGAAAACCACTGTTCTACATGTTCCAGAGGTTYCTCTGCTCCAACTTACCTGACGAGAACAAACAGGTGATTAACTGGGTTCTGCAGAACCTGAGGAGGCGATTCAGTCATTGGGTCAGATGTATTGAAACAGGAAACCAGTAAAACGTGCAGGACAGCAGTCAACAGATTCATGTGTTCAAACTAACTTTATATATTTRGAGTGAAGCAGGAGTAAGAATTATAAGTTTTATGTTATGTCTGAGTTCTGTTAAATGCTGAGTTGTATTTTATTTTAATTTTTTACTTTTATTTAGCACCAAAGAAACTTTATTCTTGTTTAGCAGTTCTAGGTTTTTTTTTCTTTCTGGGGTTTAGAGAATGACTAAATAAATACCTGGTGCTGAAGTTTCTGTTGTTTTATAGAATCTACAGAACAAACATCCATTAAATTAGTTWAAAACAAACAAGAAACGTCTGAATCTGGATCACAGAAACTAAATCTAGAAATTCAGTAACTGGTAGATTTTTACAGCTAAACAATGTCAAAAACCTGATTGTTGTATTTTTTATTTATTGGGAATAAAAAAATGAATGTGATGCATTTGCTTTTATTTATGAGTTAATTTGATCAAAAGTAAAACTGTTCCCAAACCTTTACAGCAATAATTAAATTATCTTCTAACATCAGGAGGTCATTCTGACTTGGTATAAGTCTAACTTAATGTGTCATTATGGATCACGTGGTCTTAAAAACAGGACCACAGAGGGACATGTTGGGTTATATTGTGACAGCTCCTCAAAAAGAGCCATGCTTTGAAGGAAGTAGTTTAATAATATTTAGTTTCTCAGAAATTGAAATAAAGAAGGAGTTGTTGCAGAATCAGGAACAAGTTTTATTTAGAGGCTACAGTGGCGACAAACTTTTAAGATGAAATTAAGTAGAACAGCTACACAACGGTGGTCCGTTTAATGCCAACACAAAACATTTAATAAACCAATTTTAAATCTTATTATTCAGACACAAATCTCTTTTTTTATGTCATATGTTCCTTAAGTGTACATCAACCCCTAACCCCGCTTTTTTATTTATTTATTACATCTTTCTTCCTGGACAATGTTGGACTTAAAAGGTTCTTAATGTTCTTTAACTAATATTTTTCTGTTTGTTTTTGTGTTTTAATAGGTTTTTGTTTATTTTTGTAAACATCTTGTTTAATAAAGTTTTTGAGAAAATGTTGGGTTTTATTTCAGTTCTAATTAAAGCGGAAGTCGGAGCTTCTCAGTGTGACACCACCGGAAGTAGGAGACCTGCTAACTCCGTTAGCATAGTTAGCTCCCGCAGATCGCGGTTTCTGGGTCGTTTTGAAGCGGGTGAGGTGAATGTTTGAGTGTGTGCAGTAACAATGTCTTCAGTTCAGTCTCTGAGAGAGTTTATCAGCGAGAGACTAACTGCTGCTGCTGAAGAANGTGAGGTGAATGTTTGAGTGTGTGCAGTAACAATGTCTTCAGTTCAGTCTCTGAGAGAGTTTATCAGCGAGAGACTAACTGCTGCTGCTGAAGAAATATTCACAGAGTTTGAAAAAACCATCGTCCAGTACGAGGAGGTGATCGACAGTCAGCGCAGACTGCTGGAGATCCGCTGGAAACCACACATTCATCCTTACACAGCAGGTGAGGAGGCTGACCTAACGCTGAGTGAAAAGTGTTTATTTCTGCAGCAGCAGAGGAGAATCAGTCAAACACTGTCAGTGTTTGTTTAGAGAGATAAAAACATCAGTTAAGATGTTTAAGCTGTTTGGCTACACTCTCCAGCTGCCACAGCCTTACAGTAAGGATGTGATACATTTTTATCCCTCAATAATATTAAATCTGACTGCAGATTCAAAAGGAACATTACAAACCTACAAAATAACAAATTATCTGAAGTATGAAGGAAGTTATTTCGGTGAAATCAGCTCATAGAACCAGTGGAGCCTTTTTATTTCACCTTCTTGTTCTCAACTGTTCCTCATAACTTCCTCAGTTTTCAAGGTATCGCTATGAAATTTTAGGAAAARATTCACATTCTGGTTTTGTAGGAAGCATCTTGTATCCTAAAAACGAGTAAAACTTCACAAAATCCAATGCAAAAGTAGAACAGAGAATAGAAAAAACAGTATTTATTGTCCTGCAGTGGAGAAATTCAGGTAACAGCAGCAGCAGATACATCAATTCACAATAATATATTGCTATGCAGCAATATCAATAATTGTAATAATAATAGAATAACAATAATTTAAAATATACTGTGCAAGGCAATAAAAAAATAAGAAACTGTGCAGGAAATTGACAAAAACAGTCATGACAGAATCATGTTCCAAGGCTCAAATTAGGTCATTTCTAGCAATGTTCATAATGTAAATATCATAAAGGGCAAATATAAACAGTATTAGGGTTGGGCAATATTGGCAAAATATATAATCATGATTAATTGTGGTATTTGGCCGATAATGATTAATCCCCTGGAMWCCCTTCTGTCCTGGTCACATGATCAGTTTAGTGGGAAAGATTTGCTCTAAATAAAATCTGTTCCAAATTGTGTCAAAATTACAGACTTCACGTTAGGGCTGGGTGATTAATAAGTTTTTTATCTTGATTACGATTTGGGTTTTCAACGATCATAAAAACATAATGATC
>NW_013953545.1:12622-13874 GCF_001266775.1 Austrofundulus limnaeus
AACTTTTCCCCTAAAACCACTCTGTGAGTTCGCTTCAGATGTTWGTTTTAAATATCTGTTAAATTTAATTTTACCTAAGATGTTGTGGCAGTTTTGTACCAAACTTATTTAGAACCATAATGAGAGGGAACCAAATATAATTCAGTAAATCTGAAAGATAAATACTATTAAATGACTACATGAGCTGAAATCCTGAAAATAAAATTCATTTAAATGAATCATTTTAGGGGATAAATCTGTYAAACAAACAAACAAAAAGTTCTTTTCAAAGAACAGATGCTATGATTTTTAAACCAGACTGTATCAGACGGCTCCTCAGCTGAAAACATTAAAATTAGAGAAAATCACTTTAAACCACTCCTCTTCCTTCAGAATGTCTTCAGTTTTAAAATTCTAAAWTTTTCAGGTTAAATTCTTCTTCATTTTTCAAAAGGACAACCAAAAACTGTCGGACAGCCAGATTTAGYCAAAATCCTCATGTCTACCCCTGCATTCAACATTAGACCTTCTGCTTCCTCCTTCAGACACGTCACCTTATCTGACCCTGTTCACCTCAGCCTCAGGTCTCTTCCTCTCCACTGACTGAAAGCTGCACCTGTTGGACACAAACATCTACCTTCCTTCTACCCGTCAGCACCTCTCTACCTTTACCTGCCTCCTCACACGTTTCCCTCCTAAAAGATGTAGGAAAGATTCGCTCTCAGTACCTGCCAAGCTGCTGTAGGATTATGTCGGCAAAGTGTAATCATATAAGCAAAAAGGCAACCAGTAGACTAATTAATGCTGAGTAGTCAGTAGATGTGTGATTTATATCAAAATGATCAATAATCATTCAGATGTGTGACTTAGAAGCTTGATTTAGTAAAATATGAGGCTGTAAACATGAAGTACATGTTGAATTGAACTACTGTATGTGTGACCTGTTGGAACAACTCCGATATGGAGGTGTGCAAGCAGAAGRCTGGTATGACGGGGGCTTCAGCTCATTAAAGTTTCATGCAGGGAAGACAGAAACACCGGTGTCTGGCAGGCAGCTCTGTATGGAGGAGGATAAAACACCGGTGGCAGGGAGGYCCTCCTTTGAAGTAAAAAGGCGGCTTGATAAGTAGGGCTGTAGCRATACACTAATCTCACGATACGATATTTGATGATCTGCTCACGATATGATATAAATCACGATATTCAGCGAATGATACGATTCGATACGATTAGGCCTGTCGCGATAGACAATAAATCAATTAATTGCACGATA
>NW_013953545.1:14694-16573 GCF_001266775.1 Austrofundulus limnaeus
GAAGGAAAACATTTGGTAAAAGCCATATGTTCCTCCAGGACACATCATCAATAACACGGTTCCAATATGAGAGGCTAGCAGGTACAGAGGAAACCTCATTTTGAAAAAGGGACCAAGTTGTTTTATTTTTGTTGTATGGAAGGGAGTTAAAACATATTTTACCTACAGGAAAATGTATAGATGTAAAAGTCAGTGCCATTAATCTACTCTAATCTAATCTAACGTTGAGTCTTATTGGTAATAAAACATTAATCCAATCTAATATAATCTAATCTCATCTAACGTTGAGTCTTATTGGTAATAAAACATTAATCCAATCTAATATAATCTATTCTCATCTAACGTTGAGTCTTATTGGTAATAAAACATTAGCCTCTTTCATAAGACAGCTCAGTCCAGGACTGATGTGTGTTCTGTCCTCGGAGCTTTCAGGAGAAACAGGGAGGTGGAAAGGTGAGTAAAATGAGCCCACCTCTGATGGACCCCTGAGCCGTGAGCAGAGGTAGTACGGCAGACCCACTTGTCAAAAAGCAACCTGCAGTTCTGCGCTCAGAATAATGAGCTGATGACATCAGTGAGCAACCCTAGGATCTAACCAATAAACAGATTTATTACTGAGAGAAAATATGAAAAATGACACGAAGCAGAACCTTTGTAGTTAGTTTAAAAAAGGTTTAACCACCACAGGATCACTAAAGTAAAGCTGGGTTCACACCGAACATGTTTTGAGCAGTGGGAGTGTCCGGTTTACACGGTGGACGCGTGTCTAGCAAGTCTAGCTTGTCTAGTGAGTCTAGTGAGATGCRTTTTGAAGAGGAAGGTGCAGTTTGAGCGTTGGACGTGTGTGCGGCGCGTCCAAAGCAGCCGACATTCGAGTTGAAAAATCTGAACTTTTGCTGCTCGACGTGCCGCAGCAACCAATCAGAGAGCATCATTTTCTCACCTGACGGTTTCCTGAACGTTGTCCGCTAACCTGAAACAGACGGACAGGAGCTCTTCAGCTGAAATGGACCGTCTGCAGCTGGTGATCTGGCTGGAGATATCAGCAGCGATGTGGGTCAGCAGCTCGTTAAACTGGGCTCAGGACAAAACTAGTTCTAAGCCCCGTCAACTCGCAGCTCCTGGAACGTAAACTGACTGAACAGAACACCTCTGGTATCTGGTGAATTAATTATGAATTAATTATCTGGTGAGCAACGACACTTTCTTTATTTCATCCAAACAGAGACCGACAGAGGAAAACAACAGAGGCTCTTCCCGACGCGAGTCTACGTTCACACTGAAAGCGTCTGACCTGAAAGAGCACAAGCAGCCAGCTGCACACGTCGGCCTCGTTTTGGATGCTCAAAACACGTTCGGTGAACGTAGCTTTACTTAATAGTGAGAATGCCTCCAGCATTCACACTATTGTTTTCATGTTTCTCTTTATTTTTATTGTTACTATCACTATTCCATACATTTTTTTGGACCCTATCTCCYTCCGCAATTTTTGTGCTGCGTCTACAATTCATATATCAAAATGTTCTCCTACTTCAGGACATTCCAGCTATGATTTTTGGTATCTTAAGTTTTTATAGTTTTTTAGCTATTTCAATATTTACAATTTTGGTTATGATGACAACACCGCTGAAATTGAGTTTATGATTCACCAGGAGGGGAATAAAGCTGCACCGCTCTGTGTGGAGATTTTGCAGAATTGTCTTGTGAATCAAACATAAAGTAAAGATACTAAACTGCTCCATAACTGGTAGCATCTGCAGCTGCAGAAGCATTGGCTGCTAGCAGAAGTTCTGCCACTGCTTTGTGCTCCTGCTGCAGATAAATGTCATCATTTTCAAATCATCTTTAGATGCATCAAAGGATTTAAGTGAAGTGTGCT
>NW_013953545.1:20937-24809 GCF_001266775.1 Austrofundulus limnaeus
CCAGAACCTCCACAAGAGGAACCAGAACCTAAACAAAAGGAGCCAGAACCTCCACAAGAGGAACCAGAACCTAAACAAAAGGAGCCAGAACCTAAACAAGAGGAACCAGAACCTAAACAAGAGGAACCAGAACCTCCACAGATGGATGAGAACCATGAGGATCCAACACTTTCACACATTAAAGAAGNGCAAATGATAGTAGGCCTCTGCAGACCTTGATGGCATACTGAAGAGGCCTACTAATTAAACACTCCTTAGGTTCAGCTGTGTTGGACCAGGGCAGCACCTAAAACATGCAGGACACCGGCCCTTGAGGACTGACTTTGGACACCTCTGCCTTAAGCTGACTAACTCAAAGAAAATCAGGATTAAATGTTTACTCAAATGATAAAGCAAAATAAAAGTACTGTTGGATTACAGATTTATTTGTTAATAACCCAGAACCAATGCTAAATAATTTTGACTCCAAACCATAATGAGAGGGGATCTGGAGATTTGACACTAACCGTGTTTCCATCAAGGCTTTTTGATGCGCATTTATAAGTGTCGCAATAAAAATGCAAAAAAAGTCGGATGGAAACAGCAAAATTTGAAAAAAAAATCCTCAATTCGCTAAAAAGTTTTTACGCTCGCTTGAGGTGGTTTTTGGATGATTCACAAAGTAGTTAATGCGCAAAACTGGAGATGGAAACACGTTTGCCGAATAAATTCTGAAGTAGCGCATATTTACCTCACGTGACGTTCAGCTGTTTCTGCTTTCCTGCCTCGTCCCAGATGTTATCATAAGCGCACGAAAACATGGCTTTATTTCCGAACATCTCCTGGCAGCGTTAAACATAGCCTGTACTAGCTGAATAGATAGAATAATTACAACTTAAAAAATAAAATAAAAAAAGACATAAAAAATAAAAAAGTGTCTAGTAATTAGGAACACTTAGTAGATGGGCTAGATATAAGATACAGTTGGGCTCACTTTGATGCACAGCATGGGCTCCAGAACCCAATCTCCTCGAGAAAACGTCATTCCACTCTAGATTTGCCCATGGTGAGAGGCGTCGAGCTGGTGTGGGTCTACTTTTGGCCCCTCGACTTGGTGCCTGTGTGTTGGAGTTTCATTCACTCAGTGGATGAAAGGGTGGCTTCCCTGTGTGTTTGGGTGGAGAGTTGAGTTCTGACTGTGGCAGTGCGGTTAGGGGAGTCGTCCTGGAACTGGTAGGTTGCTGGTTCGATTCCCTGACTCGTATGACCCCTCTTGCAGGTGGTGGGCCGACAGGAAGGCAAACCCATGTAACTTATTCAGGCTGAGCCCGATGGGCAGAGACCCGGTCATCAAGTGCTTGCTGACAAGCCACTCTCCCAGGCCTGGCTCCTGGGTGGGACACCGGTAGACCATGTCCGGGCAAGGGTCACAGTGTTCCTTGATCTTGCTGTCCATACAAAGGTTTTGAATCATTCTTTGTCAGGCCTGCCACCTAGGGGACGTTTCGATTGCCCTCAACTGCTTAGCTCCTAGGATAATTCAGGCAAACAAACTCCTCRACCACRATAAGGTGACGATTCAAAAGAAGAGCAGATAAATGTCATAACTTTCAAATCATCTTTAGATGCATCAAAGGATTTAAGTGAAGTGTGCTTCTTCATTCATCAGCAGTTTCTTGTTTCTGTTTGTCCAGAACTCCCACAGCATTATGTCTGGAAGGAGAAGGAGGTTCTCACTGACCAGCAGCTCTGTAATCCAGAGAGGAACTCCAGTTTGGACCAGGAGGAACCAGAACCTCCACACATAAAAGAGGAGGACATCTGTAGTGGTCAGGATGAAGAGCAGCTTTCACTNCATCTGTAGTGGTCAGGATGAAGAGCAGCTTTCACTCAAGCAGGAGGCTGAGACATTTATGGTGACTCCTACTGATGAGGAGATGACCCACCAGGAACCAGAACCTCCACAAGAGGAACCAGAACCTCCACAAGAGGAACCAGAACCTAAACAAGAGGAACCAGAACCTAAACAAGAGGAACCAGAACCTCCACAGATGGATGAGAACCATGAGGATCCAACACTTTCACACATTAAAGAAGAAAATGAAGAAGAAGAAGCAGAATCTTCAGAGATGGAAGAGGAGCAGGAGACTGATACCTTCATGGTATCTTCTGCTAACAAAAGAAATCAGTGTGAGTTAGAACCAAACAGGAAGCAGCTCCTCTCTCAGAACTCTGCTGAAGCTGAGAAMCAAGTTCAGGAAGGAAGCAGGACTGGAGATCGGCCCTTAGTGAAGAAAGAAACAAAACCATTTCTGTGTTTGACCTGTGGGAAAAGATTCAGGGCGAGAAGTTCTTTAAATGTTCACATGAAAACTCACACAGGTGAGAAACCCTTCTTATGTCTGAGCTGTGGAAAAGTGTTTCCATTCAAAAGTTGTTTAACTGCTCATATAATATCTCACACAGGTGAGAAGCCCTTCTCATGTCAGACTTGTGGGAAAAGTTTTGTTAAAAAAATCAGTTTAAAATCTCACAATTGTCACGCWGGTGAGAAGCCCTTCTCATGTCAGACCTGTGAAAAAAGTTATTTTCGTAAAAGCAGTTTAAAATCCCACATGAAAGACGAAAACGAGCACCATTTTCTTTTAGCTAGTAGCAGACACGACACGACGGATCTTCAACAGACACGATATTTCTCTTCAAATTCAAACGCACCCATCGTGGAAAAGAATAGAAGATCTTCCTATGATGCCGCTTTTAAGCTGAAGGCTATTGAAATTGCGCAACAGGAGGGAAATAGAGCCGCTGCACGAAAGCTCAGCCTGAACGAATCGATGGTTCGGCGTTGGAGACAACAGCGGGAAGAACTCGTTCAGTGCCAAAAGACAAGAAAAGCTTTCAGAGGACATAAGAGCAGGTGGCCTGAATTGGAAGATCTTCTTGCGGATTGGGTAAATACACAGAGAGCAGACGGCCGAGGTGTATCCACCGTGCAAATCTGCCTGAAAGCCAAAGAAATGGCTCTCCAAATGAACATTGAAAATTTTAATGGCGGACCATCCTGGTGTTTCAGGTTCATGAGAAGAAAGAACCTGTCCATCAGGCATGGACAACCCTCTGTCAGCAACTCCCCCCGGACTACCAGGAAAAACTCACAAATTTCAGACAATTTGTTGAAACAAAAATCGCAGAGAACGCCATCGGACCGGACAACATCATAAATATGGATGAAGTGCCACTAACATTTGATATGCCTCTGACCAAGACCGTAAACAAGACCGGTGAATCGTCCATTATGGTGAAAACAACGGGACACGAGAAGACGCATTTCACCTGTGTGCTGGGCTCCACGGATTCTGGAAAGAAGCTCCCCCCGATGGTGATTTTTAAGCACAAAGCTATGCCGAAAGACCAACTCCTGAAGGACATTGTAGTGAAAGTCAACCAGAAAGGATGGATGGTAGAAAATCTGATGAAGGACTGGTTAACGGAGTGCCATGGAAACCACCCAGGAGGATTTTTCCACCAGAAAAAACTGCTGCTAGTWATGGACAGTATGTGGGCCCACATCACGGATTCGGTGAAWGCMGCMATCAAGAAAACAAACTCAATTCCTGCTGTTATTCCTGGAGGTACAACAAAGTTTTTACAACCCCTGGACATCAGTGTGTGTCGTGCATTTAAAGCAGCACTCAGGGCTGAATGGGAGGCTTGGATGACTGACGGGGATAAATCATTCACAAAAACTGGCCGAATGTGAAGAGCGTCATTCCCTGATGTCTGCCAGTGGATCCCAACAGTGTGGAGCAGAGTGAACGAGTCTACCATCACCAATGGGTTCTGAAAGGCTGGACTGCTACGTGAAGAGGACACCACAGCTTCAGAGCCAGCAT
>NW_013953545.1:28231-29295 GCF_001266775.1 Austrofundulus limnaeus
GGTCCAACCCGTTACTAGCGTGGTGTACCTAATAAAGTGGCCGGTAAGTTTTGAGCCCAGTTGTCACAAAGAGTGGACTAGCACTTTCCCATCTTGGCTTCTTCAATAAATAAGAGTCTAAGGCAATCGTTGTATGCCACGTCAAGTTTACTCTTGCAAGCTCTCTTGTAGTTAGACCACAAATGTGCAGTATATAAGGCTGTACAGTAGGCCTTAAACAGAGACATCTTTACCACATCAGTACAAGCACCAAACCTCCTGATGAGCATGTTAGCCCGTCTATACAGCAGGCGACACTGTCTGTAAATATCATCATCATCAGTCAGGTCTTCAGTGACAAAATGCCCAAGATATTTGACTTTGTTACACACAGTCAGAGTATTTCCACATAATAAAAACTTAGGAAATCTCAAATTTCTGTCATCCTTAGTCCTGCTGATCATGACAACACTTTTACAGGCATTATGTATTATATCATGTTCCATGCCAAATATTTTAAACTTTTTGAAGTCCAGTACTAATGGGACTTCGAGACTATACCTTTGGATATCCGAAAAATGAGGTAAAAACACAAACAGTCCGTACAATTTGACATATATCTAAAATAATAAATAGAAAGTCAAACTTTCGTAGCTGCTGGTAAGCAACTTGAGCGAATTAAACATGAACCGGAAAAGCGCTTTTATTTTTGAAAGGCAAGTACCATCGTAATACTTTGTGCAGTTCCGCACATCATATCGGGTGAGTGCCGGCATTACTGCAATTTTGCAGTGGATAGAGGAAAATGGAAAATAAAACATAGTAATAGCCTCTGACAGTATTTCAGTAGTATTGCAAATGGTAAATCATCAAGCAGAACAGATATCATCAATGAAWTATACGTAACAATGTWCAGAATAGAACTTAAGGGTGCAAAGATTCAAKTACTTTGGGTTCCAGCACATGTAGGTGTAGAAGGAAATTAAGTTGCAGTCACTCTAGAAAAACAGGTTTTGAAGAGAAAATCAATAGAACTACAAGTTTAATTAATTAAATCAGAAATTAAACCATTCATTAGGAAATAC
>NW_013953545.1:35720-37898 GCF_001266775.1 Austrofundulus limnaeus
GGAAGCAGGGCTGGAGACCGGCCCTCAGTGAAGACAGAAACAAAACCATTTCTGTGTTTGACCTGTGGGAAAAAATTCAGGCTGATATGTACTTTAAATGCTCACATGAGATCTCACACAGGTGTGACACCATACTCATGTCAGACATGTGGAAAAGGTTTTAGCAAAAAAGGCAGTTTAGACAGTCACATGAAAACGCACACAGGTGGGCAAGCCTTCTCATGTCCGAGCTGTGGAAAATGTGTTGCATATAAAAGTGTTTTAACTGCTCACATGAGAACTCACACAGGTGAGAAGCCTTTCTCCTGTCAGACCTGTGGGAAAARTTTTATTAACAAGCAAACATTAACCATGCATGGAAGAACTCACACAGGTGAGAAGCCCTTTTCATGTCAGACATGTGGAAAAAGCTTTATCCAAAAAGGCATTCTAGTCACTCACATGAGAACTCACACAGGTGAGAAGCCCTTCTCCTGTCAGACCTGTGGGAAATGTTTTAATCATAAAATCAGTTTAAAATCCCACATGACAGCTCACACAGGTGAGAAACCCTTTTCATGTCAGACATGTGGAAAAAGCTTTAGCCTAAAATACACTTTAGTCATTCACATGAGAACTCACACAGGTGAGAAGCCCTTCTCCTGTCAGACCTGTGGGAAACGTTTTAATCACAAAATCAGTTTAAAATCCCACATGAAATTTCACACAGGTGAGAAGTTGTGATCTTAAAAATATTAGAAAATGTTTGACACCTCATTGTGCAGAGATGTTCTTGAAGTCAATGATTCTCTCACATCTTTCTTATGGAGATACGATCTGGTCTTGAACTCACCTAACGACACTCAAACCACTGGAAAGTCTTTACAGTCAGACCTTAAAGGTTTTATATCAAAAGCCAATCAGATTTCAACGTTATAATATTCTAACCAAATTCTGTATTTTAAACTTTTTTCCAATGTTATAAAATTCAGTTTTTGAAAATGATCTTCAAATGCTTAAATGGATTTGCACCCAAACCATTAATTAGCCGGATACAGAAACTGCAGGGCTGCAGTAGATCTAACAGAGCAGCCTCAAATGGTGACTGTAAAGTTCMTTTTTTATGAATCACTTTTGTTCAAAGTACTCTCTCTGTGTGAGAGGATCCACAATTTAAAATTCACTTCCTGTTAATTTAAAGTCTGTGACCAGGTTCGACATGTTTAAAAAACAAACTAAACTCTGGCTGTGTCAAGAACAACACTGTTATGTTTAAAACGTCTCATGTCTTAAATTCTGACCATGCTTGTTTTTGTTTTGGTATTTTTAATCATGTTTATAATGTCTTATTGTATGCTGTAGTGCAGTTTATATTATTAATATTTGAAATATTTTTATTATACTTTTTAGGCACATTTTACCATTTATAAATGATCATCTAGGGACAAATGCTGCAAATTAGCTCACGATATACTAAATAAACTGAACTGAATTGAATTGAAATGTGAAAAGTGCAACTTGGTCAGAATTGCCCTTCTGTTTCTACCCTCACTACATGCTACACTGTGATGTATTTAAGACTGTGGCCTTGTGGGTAATGTAGTTGCAGCTTGTTTAATAAATACCCCAGATGTTTTTGTTGTCTGRATGTTTTTATGTTCAGTGATTTAAAAAGCAAATAAAACAGTAAAGTTAAATGTTTGTCTCTTTGTTCTTCCTGCAGACTAGAATCTGCAACAAGTTTTATCAACAAGCTGCAGCTAAAATTCTGCTCAGACTTCGTATCAATTTCTCAATGAAGGCGGAAGTCGGAGCTTCTAAGTGTGGCACCACCGGAAGTAAACAATGCGCTAGCAGCGTTAGCATAGTTAGCTGTGTTCGGTGGTGGTTTGTGAGTCGGTTTGTGTGTGTGAGGTGAATGTTTGAGTGTGTGCAGTAACAATGTCTTCAGTTCAGTCTCTGAGAGAGTTTATCAGCGAGAGACTAACTGCTGCTGCTGAAGAAATATTCACAGAGTTTGAAAAAACCATCGTCCAGTACGAGGAAGAGATCGATCGTCAGCGCAGACTGCTGGAGATCCGCTGGAAACCACACATTCAGCTCCACAGGACAGGTGAGGAGCAGCAGCTCCACAGGACAGGTGAGGAGCAGCAGCTCCGCAGGACAGGTGAGGAGCAGCAGGAGACAAGTCCTGGTAAT
>NW_013953545.1:39233-41976 GCF_001266775.1 Austrofundulus limnaeus
ACACACACACACACACTCACATAACTGAACTTCTCTAGTGTTTTCATGTACTCTAGCTGTGTTTCCCCGGGGAAATTGGTCTTGGCGGGGGAGCAAGCATTGTTCTGAAGGAGCTTCATGCCTTTCACTTTCCCTTTTTCCTTAAAGGCACTTGTACTGTCACATTTTGTGTAGGCATGTAGACCTAGCAGAGCAGAACACATTTTTGGTGAGAAGGACTGAGTTAGCCCTGTAACATGTATGCAGCAATTAAATTGTCCTTAGTTGTAGCCACATACCATTACTGACACGTGTTCTGACCACCTTGGTCCATTAATTTTTTTAAATTATCCTTTTTTGATAGGAACAATTTCCAGTCTTTTGTTTGCTTTAAGCAATAAAAGCATGAAGATCTTTCAAAACAGTGAGGCTTACTAAGAGGCATTTGGTAAGTTTGGAGACAAATGAGAAGGAGATGATCCACTCTTCTGTTAGTGATAAGTTCAAGTCTTGTGTGTTACTTTTAACTCCTGGCTGGTAACATGATCTCTTGTATAAATAATCAACGAAAGCACATCTAAGTGAGAGACCACGTCAATATCTATCATTTAACACCAGATTTATGACATTTTATTCTGCCATAGTGAATCCACATGCAAGTTTGAGACCCTAAAAATTCTGAACTGTGCACACAATGAGTTGTGGTGTGGTCAAAAACTGGTCCCTGTTGAGTAGTACCTACAATATTAATTTTGTTAAACGTTTTTCTGAATAAGTGGATCCTTAGGTGCATGAAAAGGATAAGAAAGTTGAATATTTAGGATCTGTGCGGTAAACTCAGATAAAAGATGAAAATTTTCATCTTCTGCTGGGTTGTGACAATTTGACCCTCTGATGATATATTTGCATATTTGTTTAATGAAATGTAATTTAAATCAAAGAGCTAATGAATAAAAAATTTGCTGATACCTTGTTTGTAAAACTTGGTTGGTTTATAGTAAAGTAATTGACAGTTAAGGTCCCTGTACCCCTACCTTTGATGGTCACAATGGAAAAGGTGTGTGGTCAAAGCGGTCCCTGTGGGGCAGTGAGACCCAAATTTTTTTGTTAACATGCCTTTTTTTAAAGAGTTGACCCTAGGGTACATGAAAATACCAGAGAAGTTCAGTCATGGGGTGTGCATTGTGACCCACCCTAATCCACAGACTAACAAGATGAAAATTGTCATATTTTGTTGGCGTAGTGACATTTTAACCCTCTGATGACATAAAATGTAATTTAAATTACAGAGCTAATCAATATGAATCTGCTGATACCTTGTTTATAAAATTTGGTTGGTTTATAGCAAAGTTATTGGCAGTTAAGTTTCCTGAATAAACCTAACTTTGATGGTCACAATTGAAAAGGGGTGTGGCCAAAGCGATCCCTGGGGTGCAGTGAGACCCAAATTTTTTTCTGATAACGTGCTTTTTTTTTTTTTTTTTTTGAAAGAGTGGACCCTATGGTACATGAAAATACCTGAGAAGTTTAATTTTTTTTTCAACTCAAACATAGTGAATAAGTAATTAAATAAATAAAGCAGGTAATGGCAGGTACAGAAAACAGCAGCGTCCAAAATACATTGTATTGTCCAAAAAACTTCAGAAACTCACCAAAATGAGCAAATTCTGTGAGATTCCACGTTTTATACTGGATTCCATTTTGTGCTAATTCCGTGATTCCATCTGCAATGTCCGCACTGTGGAAATCATAGGGCCCTACATATCTCAGTCGTATTTTTTACGCACCTGGGAAATTGTTCCATGTACCCCATGTAATATTCTTCCTGGTTGGGAATCCCTGCTTTAGACAGTGTGAAGGGCTGATAGAACTGTCCAAAGTCCTGAAAGTGCTGTAACGTTTCAGGACACTGGACAGTGTGAAGGACTGAAGTAACTGTCCAAGGTCCTGAAAGTGCTGGAATGTTTCAGGACCTGCATTGTGGAAATCGTGGGGCCCTACATACCTCAGTCCTATTTTTAATTTATTTTTTACACACATGGGAAATTTTTCCACGTACCCCCTGTAATATTCTTGCATACCACAAGGTACACGTACCCCTGGTTAGGAATCATTGCTGTGGCTCGCATATGTGACACGCAAAACCAGGTTATTGCAAACAAGACGTGTTTGGTGGCATTAATGCAATAAAACACAGTAAAGAAAAAGGAAATGGTGGATTGACCGCTGGCTAAAACTGACAAAAAATGTAAAATCCAGTAACGTGACACAGTGTGGTCAACAAAAAATACGGCACCTAACCTGACTCTCAAAATGAGTGCCACTCAGGTGAGTGCACATTTATACGTGCACACGCATAACTCACTACATTTTTTGAGCATGTGCGCTTTTGAACTTGCAGACCTAAATAAATTGACTAGAGCTTTAGAAATTGCACAACTAAATTTTGAATTAGYGCTGCCCACCACTGATGTTTACACCACAGTGTTGGTGGAACATTGTTAAAAGATTTAATGATSATAATGTTGAGTCTTACTGGGGAATCAAACATAAAGTAAAGATACTAAACTGCTCCATAATCGGTAGCATCTGCAGCTGCAGAAGCATTGGCTGCTAGCAGAAGTTCTGCCACTGCTTTGTGCTCCTGCTGCAGATAAATGTCATCATTTTCAAATCATCTTTAGATGCATCAAAGGATTTAAGTGAAGTGTGCTTCTTCATGGTCACATTCATCAGCAAGTTCTTGTTTCTGTTTGTCCAGAAC
>NW_013953545.1:42350-44766 GCF_001266775.1 Austrofundulus limnaeus
GCTGAAGCTGAGAACCAAGTTCAGGAAGGAAGCAGGACTGGAGATCGGCCCTTAGTGAAGAAAAAAGCAAAAACATTTCTGTGTTTGACCTGTGGGAAAGGACTCGGGTCAAGATATACTTTAACTGCTCACATGAGAACTCACACAGGTGAGAAACCCTTCTCCTGTCAGACCTGTGGAAAAAGTTTTAGTAAAAAATGTAGTTTAATCTCACATATTAGGACTCACACAGGTGAGAAACCCTTCTCATGTCAGACCTGTGGGAAAAGGTTTAATTATAAAATCAGTTTAAAATACCACATTAAATGTCACACAGGTGAGAAGCCCTTCTCCTGTCAGACATGTGGAAAAAAGTTTAACTATAAACGCAGTTTAGTCTGTCACATGAGAAGTCACACAGGTGAGAAGCCTTTCTTATGTCAGACCTGTGGGAGAAGTTTTAGTAATGACTATAATTTATTCACTCATATAAGAACTCACACAGGTGAGAAGCCCTTCTCCTGTCAGACATGTGGAAAAAATTTTAACTATAAACGGAGTTTAGTCACTCACATGAGAACTCACACAGGTGAGAAGCCTTTCTTGTGTCAAACCTGTGGGAGAAGTTTTAGTCAGAACTATACTTTAATCACTCATGTAAGAACTCACACAGGTGAGAAGCCCTTCTCCTGTCAGACATGTGGAAAAAACTTTAACCATAAATGCAGTTTAGTCACTCATATGAGAACTCACACAGGTGAGAAGCCTTTCTCCTGTCAGACCTGTGGGAAAAGTTTTCAACGTAAAAACAGTTTAAAATACCACATGAGAACTCACACCGGTGAGAAGCCCTTCTCATGTCAGACCTGTGGGCATTGTTTTCATCATAAAAACAGTTTAAAATACCACATGAAATGTCACACAGGTGAGAAGCTGTGATCTTAAGATTCTTTGTAGTTTGAGTCTGTAGTTCATCATCATTAAAACATTCAAACTGTTGCTGTCTGCTGATTAAAGTAACATTTAAATCAATAAAAATCAGTTTACTCAGACTTTTTTTACTGTAATGTTTTTAAGAATGTGGCCTTGTGGGTAATGTAGTTGCAGCTTGTTTAATAAATGCACCAGATGTTTTTGTTATCTGGATGTTTTTATGTTTAATGATTTAAAAAATAAATAAAAACAGTTCGATGTAAAGTTACATTGTTTTCTCTGTTTCTCAAGTTGTAGGAAGTTAGCATCTTGTTTACTTTCTGTCCATTTCTCACTGCTGCACTGCAGACTTCCTGTAATCAAAGATTGTGAGTATTGTTGAATTGAAAATGCCTTTTTTGTCATTGTTAAAGCACAACAAAATTATAATGAACAATTTGAACTTCCGGTTTTTAGAGTGAACGCTGGCGCGACTTGCTGCCGCTGCTCGCCGGTAAAATTAACTTAGTTTATGGTCTTGTGACCAATGGACTATGCAATTGTACTAATCAGGCTGACTAACTTTTGTCTGTTCAGCAAAATCGCCGATTTTGACAACACTGCGTGTGTACATGGATTAGYTTCCACTCTCCTGCTTTCATCTACTATTTGAGTCTTAACTGTCGCTGCTCACCTGTCCAGGCTGCCGACTCCTCTCCTACAATGYCAACTAGCAGGATATATATCTGGGCTGTGCTTCTCTGGACTCTCCTGGCACTCTTCCAACAACCTGTTACTGGTCTGATCCAGTACTCTACTGCTGAGCTCCTCCGGCTGCGGTCTCATCTATCTGCACTCCCCCCTGCTTCACTACTCATCTCGGATGCAATTCTCTTACCACGCCGGAAATACACCCACCGCGGGTCTCGTCGGAACATCCAAGAGGACACTTCGAAACCCATAAAATCCATCTGGTCCACCTCTCGTCGTCTCTGGCGTGCTTCCAACCGGGTTGTTGACCGCAGCGTGCTAGCTTGCCTAGCCCGGTCAGCTAACACTCCTGCAAAGCCTGATAACTCCTCTATAAACTTCGGTCTGCTTAACATCCGCTCACTCACGGGCAAGGGACATCTCATCCAGGATCTCCTCACTGACCGTAAGTTTGACTTTCTATGCTTGACTGAGACCTGGCAACAACCTAATGACTTCTCTCAGCTCAATGATTCTACTCCACCGGGGTTTGTTTACATCTGTCAACCCCGTGGCACCGGCCGGGGAGGTCTCGCGATAATTTACCGCGAGAAGTGGAAAGTCTCGCCGTTGTCTGCTCCCACCTTCTCCTCTTTCGAATCAACTTGTGTGTCAGCTCTCTGGACCTACCCCCACCATCATCACAACCATCTACCGCCCCCCCCGAAAACTAACAGTGACTTTATGAATGACTTTGCTGCTCTTCTCACTCACCTGTCAACCCTCTCACCAAACATTATAGTATTGGGTGATTTCAATATTCACATGGACGATG
>NW_013953545.1:46661-51832 GCF_001266775.1 Austrofundulus limnaeus
AGAGAGTGATAGAAGTCAGAGAGAGTGATAGAAGTCAGAGAGAGTGATAGAAGTCAGACAGAGTGATAGAAGTCAGACAGAGTGATAGAAGTCAGAGAGAGTGATAGAAGTCAGAGAGAGTGATAGAAGTCAGAAGGAGTGATAGAAGTCAGAAGGAGTGATAGAAGTCAGAAGGAGTGATAGAAGTCAGAGAGAGAGATAGAAGTCAGAGAGAGTGATAGAAGTCAGAGAGAGTGATAGAAGTCAGACAGAGTGATAGAAGTCAGACAGAGTGATAGAAGTCAGAGAGAGTGATAGAAGTCAGACAGAGTGATAGAAGTCAGACAGAGTGATAGAAGTCAGAGAGAGTGATAGAAGTCCATCTCCAAACACAAGCAGATACAAAACAACCACCAGAAATATAAGTTTGATTTGTCACTAGTTGTTTTTAACAAAGAAAATGCTGCTAAAAGGATTAATAAAGTCTCCACTTCAACTCAGAACAGAAACAACATTAAAAACTGCTCCACTGAATATATATAAAACCCAGAAGTCTATTTTCTTAAAGTCTCCATGTTAAATTTTTTTAATCTATTTTTTATTGTTGCATTTTATTTGTTTCTGTTACTTTTTACTCTTTGTATGGTGTCCTTGAGTGTCAGAAAGGCGCCTTTGAAATAAAATGTATTATTGTTATTATTATAATTTAATGATATAAATATATATAATAGAGCAATTTGCCTATAAAATCATGGAGCTATTAAGGTCCGTCTTTCCATTTTCTTCCTCTTATCCAGGGTCAGATCTTGAGGGCAGCAGTCTAAGCAGAGAGACTTAGACTTCCCTCTCCCCAGCCACTTGGACCAGCTCATCTGGGGGAATCCCAAGGTGTTCCCTGTCCAGCCGAGAAACATAGTCCCTCCAGCGTGTCCTGGGTCTTCCTCTTGGCCTCCTCCCAGTGGGACGTGTCCAGAACACCTCACCAGGGAGGAGTCCAGGAGGCATCCTAACCAGATGAACCACCTCAACTGGCTCCTCTGGACGTGGAGGAGCAGCGGCTCTACTCTGAGTCCCTCCTGGATGACTGAGCTTTTCACACTGTCTCTAATGCTGCATTCACATCAAACGTGATTTCAGTGTCGAGCATCAGGTTTACTTTCAATGTCTATGGTGGATGCGCATCAAGCAGTGTCAGTAAGTGCTGCGTGTCAAGCTCTTCAAGAGCAATTTTGACTCGCTTCTGACCTCAAAGTGCACAACCATCCAACTTGAAGCATTGGACACAATTTTGAAGCTGAAATTGTGTTAGGTGTGAACGCAGCATAAAGGAGAGCCCAGACACCCTGCGGAGGAAACTCATTTCAGCTGCTTGTCTCCGCGATCTTTTTCTTTCGGTCACTACCAAAAGCTCATGACCATCGATGAGGGTAGGAACATAGACCGACAAGTAAATCCAGAGCTTCGCCTTTTGGTTCAGTTCTCGTTCACTGCAACAGACCGGTACAATGCCTGCATCACTGCAGACGCAACACCAATCCGCCTGTCGATGTCCCGCTCCATTCTTCCCTCACTCTTCAACAAGACCCTGAGATACTTAAACTCCTCCACTTGGGGCAGGACCTCCTCCCTGACCCAAAGAAGGCACCCTACCCTTTTCTGCCTCAAGACCATGGTCTTGGATTTGGAGGCACTGATCCTCATCCCGGCCGCTTCACACTTTGCTGTGAATCTGGTGATGAAGCCAGTAGGACCACATAATCCACAAAAAGCAGAGATGTGATCCTAAGGTCACCAAAAAGGATCCCCTCAACACCTTGGCTGCTCCTAGAAATTCTGTCCATTAAAGTTATGAACAGAATCTGTGACAAAGGACAACCTTGGTGGAGTCCAACTCTGACCAGAAACTAGCCCAACTTACTACCAGCAATGTGGACCAAGCTCTGACCCCGGTCGTACAGGGACCTAACAGCCCGTATCAACAGGTCTGGTACCCCATACTCCTGGAGTACCCCGCACAGGAGTCCCTGAGAGACACGGTCGAACACCTTTTCCATGTCCACAAAACACATGTAGACTGGTTGAACTCCCACGAACCCTCCAGGACCCTGCTGAGGGTGTAGAGCTGGTCCAATGTTCCACATCCAGGACAAAAATCACACTGCTCTTCCTGAATCTGAGATTCGAATATCCAATGGACCCTCATCGAGGACCCCTGAATAGACCTTACCAGGGAGGCTTAGAAATGTGATCCCCCTATAGTTGGAACACACTCTGTGGCCCTCCTTTTTAAATAGGGGAACCACCATATCGGTCTGCCAATCCAGTTCAGTTTAGCTTATTTATATAGCGCCAAGTCACAACAGTTGTTGTCTCAGGGCACTGTACACAAAGAAACAATAAATCTAACGAAGCCAGCAGACTGCGCCGAATATTTGCTTCGTCACAGTCTTGTTATGATTCTTGTGTTTTGGTTATTTTTGGTAGTATTTTTCAGATTGTTTTTCATTGTTTGGTGTTGTCTTTTTTTCTCATTTCCTGTTTTCAGTTTCCTGTGCCATGTTTACCTCAGTCAGCTTCTTAGTATTTTTCCAGCCTACCACACTCACTTGTCATCAATTGTAATCACCCAGCTGTTTCCTACTTCCACTCAGCCCTGTTTGTATTTAATGATCTTCTCTTCATCACTTCAGCGTCTGACCATTGCTTACCCATGTTTGTTTTCACTTCATGCTCATGCTCCAAGTTTTGATTTTTTGTTTTGTTAGCTTGCCACCACGTTGGCTTTTTTCTTTATTAAARTATTTTTAATTACTTTAAGTTTGGTCTGCCTGCCTGCCTGCATTTTGGGTTCTCCTCACCACCAAGCCGTAACAGAATGGTCGGACCAACAACAGAACCCAGCARGCAGATCACTCTGTTCGAGTTTCTGGCTCGTGAAGCAGCCAAAACCGAGCAGAGAGAGAGGGAGAAAAGAGAGGGGAGAGAGGCTCAGCTGCCACCACCCGTCATCCAGTGGGGAGGGTTTCAGACCACAGTCCTTCAGCCCACCCAGAGACATAGACGCCTTGGTCCCAGGGTTGAGGTTCTCCCATCCCCTCTTCAGGTGGAAGAAGAGGAGCAGAGGCAGACGCAGTTCCAGGGGACTTGCCTGGCTTTCAGATCCACACCTCCATCTCCACCCTCTCCTTCTTCTCTTCATTGCCCTCATCAGAGAAGAGCGGCGGTCACTCCCTGGCTGAATGGTTCCAGCTCCACCGAGTCGATGGTTTCCTGCTTTGCTGAATCTATGATTTCCTGCACTTCAGCTCCTAGAGGGTCCCAGGTTCTTCACCCTCCGGCTCCGCCACAGAGAGTCGACGCCTCCACCTCTTGCGCTCCAGAGAGGGTCGACGCCTCCGCCTCCTGCGCTCCAGAGAGGGTCGACGCCTCCGCCTCCTGCGCTCCAGAGAGGGTCGACGCCTCCTGCGCTCCAGAGAGGGTCGACGCCTCCTGCGCTCCAGAGAGGGTCGACGCCTCCACCTCCTGTGCTCCAGAGAGGGTTGATGCCTTCACCATGGGCTGTGTGGGTGCGTCTGGGGAGAGGGAGGTGTTAATCACCACCTTTACTGCAGCCACCGTGGTAGTCACCCTACTCACTGCAGCATTAGTGGATGTACTATTGCCAGCTGCAATCCCTGTTCCCAGTGAGCTCTCGTCTGCTGCAGCCCTCGTCGAGCTCATCACACCTGCTGCAGCCCCCGTCAAGCTCATCACGCCTGCTGCAGCCCCCGTCGAGCTCATCACTGTCTCGGAAGCCCACGTCGTCCAGGTCTTCAGAGCCACAGGTTTGCGTCGGCCGGCCATTGGGCCGTCCGCCAGAGTCTCCTGAACCAGCCCCTCCAAAGTCTCCTGAGCTGCATCCTTGTCATGGCCGGGCTTCAGACTGCTTTCCAGAGCTCCGCCTCCAACGTGGCCGGAACCACAGTCGCCCTCCTGATCTTCATCCTCGCCTCGGCCGAGCTCCGGGCCGCCCTCCCGATCTTCGCCGCGGCCGGGTCCATGGTCGCTCACCCTTCATCTGTATTGGGCCCCTGGGCGCCCACCTGAACTTTCTGCCTCCCTTCAGATGTGCCTAGGGTCATACTGGTGACTGACTTTGTTTTGTTTTCTCCCAGGGTTTCCTGTCAGTTTTTAGTTCATGTTTTCTTCTGCATTTTGGTTTTCTTGCCCTCCATCCTTTGAGTTCCCCCCTCCTCCCACCCGAGTCAGAGTTTTTATTTTTGGAACGTCAGGATGCCGTTCCTTAAAGAGGGGGCTATGTTATGATTCTTGTGTTTTGGTTATTTTTGGTAGTATTTTTCAGATTGTTTTTCATTGTTTGGTATTGTCTTATTTTCTCATTTCCTTTTTTCAGTTTCCTGTGCCATGTTTACCTCAGTCAGCTTCTTAGAATGTTTCCAGCCTGCCACACTCACCTGTCCTCAATTGTAATCACCCAGCTGTTTCCTATATCCACTCAGCCCTGTTTGTATTTAAGGATCTTTTCTTCATCACTTCAGCGTCTGACCATTGCTTACCCATGTTTGTTTTCACTTCATGCTCATGTTCCAAGTTTTGATTTTTTGTTTTGTTAGCTTGCCACCACCTTGGCTTTTTTCTTTATTAAAATCTTTTTAATTACTTTAAGTTTGGTCTGCCTGCATTTTGGGTTTCCCTCACCACCAAGCCGTGACATGTCTCCAATCCTGAGCACCACACCAGCAGCAGTGGAGAGGAAAAACTCCCCCTTAACAGGAAGAAACCTCCAGCAGAACCAGGCTCAGGACAGGTGGCCATCTACCTCAACCACCTGGGTTTGGGGACAGGAAAGAGACACAGACAAACATAGAAGAACTGGTCCAGGTGCACCTACACCTGGAAAAGAGACAAAAAGAAAAGAACATTTTATTGATAGAAATAATTACAATAAACATGTAGAGAAGAGAGACTAAAGACAACAGCAGAGTGAGGAAACGTGCTGTTTGTCCTCCAGCAGTCTAAGTCTATAGCAGCATAACTAATTAACTATAATAACAGGAATAATTCAGGAAACCTAAGTCTAACTATAGGATTTATGAAAAAGGAAAGTCTTCAGTCTADTCTTAAAAGTAGACAGAGTGTCAGCCTCACGGACAGAAACTGGAAGTTGGTTCCACAAGAGAGGAGCTTGATAA
>NW_013953545.1:54188-55499 GCF_001266775.1 Austrofundulus limnaeus
GAGAAGAACCCGTCCAGAAGACCTACACAATTTTTTTCTTTTTGATTTTTTTTTTTACCTGGATTACTGAGATGCATCAGGACAACCCATCTAACCTCTCTACTCTCTATAAACTTACTTTTTGTCTCTCAGACATCAAAACCTTGATGTCTGGTAACTATATTTTACTTAACGATGATAAAACAGAGGTGATAGTGTTTGGGCCAAAGACCAAAAGGGATTTTGTAACTCAGTCTCTTTCTAATATTGGTTTTAACTGCACTCATGGAGCCAGAAATCTGGGGGTGACCTTTGATTCTGATCTTAGTTTTTGTAAACATTTTAAGAACATCACTAAAGCAGCCTTTTTTCAAATTAGGAACATTGCTAAAATCAGAGATTTTATTTCATTCACTGATGCAGAAACTCTAATCCATGGTTTTGTGTCTTACCATCTTGATTATTGTAACTCTTTGTTTTCTGGTCTGTCTCAAAGTTCCCTCAATCGTCTTCAACTGACACAAAACACTGCAGCTGGAGTTCTCACACGATCCCATAAATATCACAACGTCACTCTGGTTCTGTCCTCTTTGCATCAGACTCCCTGTGGTTTTTAGGGTTGATTTTAAAATGTTGTTTGTTTCTAAATCATTGAGTGGCCTTGTGCCATCTTATCTTTCTGAGCTTCTTACCCCAAATATACCATCTCGTAATCTCAGAGCCTTTAATCAATTACTCCTGTAGTGGCCTGAAATTAAGATCAATGTCAATGTCAAATTTATTTGTATAGCACATTAACAACAAAAGCTGACCAAAGTGCTTCACAGTTCAGTCAAGACGTCAAAAAACAAACAAATAATAGATGCAAATACAGAAACACAATATATGAGAAAAGCACTAACTGAACCTCCAAATCTTAAACATAAGCCAAAGAAAATAAATGGGTCTTCAGCAAAGATTTAAAAAACTCAACAGTCTCTGTTTGAAATGTTGTAACTGTGACTTGGATCTGTTGCATAAAAGCTCTCGTCTTTGTCTCTAAAACATCAAAAGAAGCAGAAGACAGATACAAGAAATATAAAATACATTGGTATGGATTTTAAGAAAGTCCTGATGCATCTCAGTAATCCAGGTAAAAATCAAAAAGAAAAAAAATTGTATAGGTCTTCTGGATGGTTCTTCTCTAATGAAACGTTTCGTCTCTCCTCCAAGAGACTTCTTCAGTCTGAGTTTCAGGCAAAATTCGAGGCTTTTAAGCACTAAGTAAAAAATGGCAGGTTGGCGTTCCTGGATTGCGATGTCTTGGTTTCAGATGGAGGACGGTTGGAAATG
>NW_013953545.1:55972-59543 GCF_001266775.1 Austrofundulus limnaeus
CATTTCCAACCGTCCTCCATCTGAAACCAAGACATCGCAATCCAGGAACGCCAACCTGCCATTTTTTACTTAGTGCTTAAAAGCCTGAATTCTGCCTGAAACTCAGACTGAAGAAGTCTCTTGGAGGAGAGACGAAACGTTTCATTAGAGAAGAACCCGTCCAGAAGACCTACACAATTTTTTTCTTTTTGATTTTAAGAAAACATAAGAAGGAATGTTACAGTGATATATTAAGCAAAATTAACGGTTATACTAAAGCAACATGGGAATGATGACTAGTGTTTAAAAAAAGCATAAAGTACAATCAAGTATTTCACAATACTTTGTAAAAGATAATAAGGAACTTTATGATCAAAATGAAATAGCTAAAGAATTTAATCATTATTATGTTAATATTGGTCCAAGTCTCACTGCTCAAATATCAAAAGTTGATGATGACATGACTCAAACAATCAGAAGTTGTGCAAACAGCGTCTTTCTTGGTGAAACAAATGGGGAAGAAATAATGAGTGTGGTAAATAAGTTTGGGGATAAAAGGTCAAAAGACTGGGTGGACATGGACATATGGTTGGGCATAATCGTATCGTGTGCAATTAATAGTCAGAAAAACATTAATCGATCATTTTTTGGCACTTGACAATTAATGCGATTAATGCCAGCAGGCAGACTGACTGGAGAAATCTCCAGTCAGTTTCTGCTTCAAATGATGATCACAAAAACAGCTCTGTAATTTATTTATCAACACAATTTAAAATTTTAAGCATGAAGTATGTAATTTTGACACAATTTAGAACAGATATATGTGAAGAGCAAAATTTTTCCCCACTAAATTGGTCATGTGACCAGGACATAAGGGTGTCCAGGGACTCCAGGGGATTAATCGTCAAGTTAATCGTTATTGGCTAAATACCGCAATTAATCGTGATTAATTTTTTTGCCAGTATTGCCCAACCCTACATGGACATGATGTTTGTTAAGAAAATAATGTGTTATGTTATTAAGCCCTTTACGTAATTTATCATTTTCAACAGGAGCATTTCCAAACAACATGAAAATAGCCAAGGTAATTCCTATTTATAAAAATGGAGAGAAATGTATGTTTAGTAATTACAGACATTACAGACCAATATCCTTATTACCACAGTTTTCTAAAGTCTTGGAGAAGTTATTTGTGATCAGATTAGATCAATTCATCAATAAAAATAATATTTTAAGTAGCAGTCAATATGGTTTTAGAGCCAATAACTCTACTTCAATGGCTCTTATGGACCTGACAGAACAAATTACAAATGCTATTGATCAAAAACAATATTGTGTCAGTATTTATAATGATTTGAAGAAATCATTTGACATGATTGACCACAGCATTCTCCTTGAAAAACTAAATAAATATGGGATTAGAGGACCAGCATTACAATGGATATCTAGTTATTTGGAAAATAGGAAACAGTTTGTACAAGTACATGATGTCAGATCTGAACTTTGTGGAATTACGTGTGGTGTTCCTCAGGGTTCTATACTTGGACCAAAGTTGTTTGTCCACTGTAGAAGATCTTTCCTGCCCACAGCCTTCAGCATCTACAATAATTCTTTAGTTAAATGAGTTACAACAACACCTAGTTTCCCTCTGGGATCAATAAAGTATTTTTGAATTTGAATTTGAATTTATCTTGTATGTGAATGACTTGGTTAATGTGTCAGGGCTCTTTAAATGTGTTTTATTTGCAGATGATACCACTTTTTTTGTTTGGGTAAAGACAGAACGGATGGTAGAGAAAATGCAAACAGAATTTGTGAAAATACAAAACTGGTTTAAACTCAACAAAACAAAAACTAATTATATGATATTTACAAAGAGACAAAGAACTGTTAACATTCCATTTAGATTTGATGGTGTAGAGATTAGTAGAGTCAGTGAGGTGAGGTTTTTGGGCGTTATTATTGATGAGAAACTAACATGGAAACCTCATATAAATTATTTAAGAATAAAATTAGCTAAACCCATTGCATTGCTTTACAATGTAAGGGACTTGTTTAATGATAAAGCTCTGTATATGTTATGTAATATAACACATTAATTGTTCCACACTTGGTCTATTGTGTTGCGGTACGGGGTAATGCATGTAAGACTATTACACATCCTGTTTTTATTTTGCAGAAAAGAACTATAAGAGTAATCAGTCAAAAACATCACTATTATTCATCTAAAATATTATTCTGTAAACTGAAATTATTGAAATTTTATGATTTGGTTGATTACAATATTTTGTTAATTATGTATAAGGCTCTCAGATTATAAACATCAAGAAAAACTTTGAAAAGACAGAGAGCTGTCATAATCTTAAGAGGACAGAGATATTCATGAAATCTAAATTTAGAACCTGTTTGAAAGAACGGTGCAGCTCAATCCAAGGAGTCAGACTGTGGAATAATGTGGAAAATGATGTTAAAAGTGCCAAATCAAAGTACATGTTCAAGAGAATGATGAAGGTTGGATTGCTGAAAAATATGAAACAATATAATGTGTTAACATATAATTTGTTGTCCTAGAAAGATTTGATGTTTTTGTTTTGTTAACTAAAGATTACTTGTTTGAATTGAGGAAAAAGGGGCAGATATATAATATTCTTATTCTTCTCTCTGTTTCCTTTCATTTCATTGTTTTTGTATTTTTTATTGTATAAATTTCTTTTATTTATGAAATGAATAAAGTTAAACAACAACAACATTCATCAGCAAGTTCTTGTTTCTGTTTGTCCAGAACTCCCACAGCATTATGTCTGGAAGGAGAAGGAGGTTCTCACTGACCAGCAGCTCTGTAATCCAGAGAGGAACTCCAGTTTGGACCAGGAGGAACCAGAACCTCCACACATAAAAGAAGAGGACATCTGTAGTGGTCAGGATGAAGAGCAGCTTTCACTCAAGCAGGAGGCTGAGACATTTATGGTGACTCCTACTGATGAGGAGATGACCCACCAGGAACCAGAACCTCCACGAGAGGAACCAGAACCTCCACAAGAGGAACCAGAAACTCCACAAGAGGAGCCAGAACCTAAACAAGAGGAACCAGAGCCTGAACAAGAGGAACCAGAACCTAAACAAGAGGAACCAGAACCTAAAAAAGAGGAACCAGAACTTCAACAAGAGGAGCCAGAACCTCAACAAGAGGAACCAGAACCTCCACAAGAGGAACCAGAACCTCCACAAGAGGAACCAGAATCTCAACAAGAGGAGCCAGAATGTAAACAAGAGGAACCAGAACCTCCACACATAAAAGAGGAGGACATCTGTAGTGGTCAGGATGAAGAGCAGCTTTCACTCAAGCAGGAGGCTGAGACATTTATGGTGACTCCTACTGATGAGGAGATGACCCACCAGGAACCAGAACCTCCACAAGAGGAACCAGAACCTAAACAAGAGGAACCAGAACCTCCACAGATGGATGAGAACCATGAGGATCCAACACTTTTCCTCATTAAAGGAGAACACGAAGAAGAAGCAGAATCTTCAGAGATGGAAGAGGAGCAGGAGACTGATACCTTCATGGTATCTTCTGCTAACAAAAGAGATC
>NW_013953545.1:59614-65065 GCF_001266775.1 Austrofundulus limnaeus
TCAGTGTGAGTTAGAACCAAACAGGAAGCAGCTCCTCTCTCAGAACTCTGCTGAAGCTGAGAACCAAGTTCAGGAAGGAAGCAGGACTGGAGATCCAGGATCCTGCAGAGATGAAGATCTGAGACTAAATAAGACAAGTCCACAAGCCAGAGGTCTCAGTGACCATGTGGACCAGCCAAAAGTAAAGGGAGAACAAATCAAGCTTTATTTGTGTACGACTTGTGGGAAAAAGTTGAGGCTAAAACGTGATTTAAATGTTCACAAGAGAACTCACACAGGTGAGAAACCTTTCTCATGTCAGACATGTGGAAAAATTTTTAGTAGAAAAGCCGATTTAATCAGACACATGAAAACCCACACAGGTGAGAGACCTTACTCATGTCAGACATGTGGAAAAAACTTTACACGAAAAAGCACTTTAACCTGTCACATGAAAATTCACACAGGTGAGAGACCCTTTTCATGTCAGACCTGTGGAAAAAAATATTTTCGAGACAGTGCTTTGAAGTATCACATGAGAAATCACAACAGTGAGAAACCATTTTTGTGTCAGACATGTGGAAAAAGGTTTTATCAAAAATGCATTTTAGCCGTTCACATGAAAACTCACACAGGTGAGAAGCTCTTCTTATGTCAGACATGTGGAAAAAGTTTTATCCATAAAAGCAGTTTAGTCCATCACATGAGAACTCATACAGGTGAGAAACCTTACTCATGTCAGACATGTGGAAAGAAATTTATTCACAAAACTAATTTGATGTGTCACATGAAAATTCATACAGGCAAGAGACCTTTCTCATGTCAGACATGTGGAAATAATTTTCGCAGAAAAGACGATTTAACCAGACACATGAGAATCCACACAGGTGAGAGACCTTTCTCATGTCAGACATGTGGAAAAAGGTTTAAACGAAAATGCGCTTTAACCTGTCACATGAAAATTCACACAGGTGAGAAACCTTACTCATGTCAGACTTGTGGAAAAAGTTTTAAACAAAAGGTCAGTTTTGTACGTCACATGAGAATTCACACATGAAATGTCACACAGGTTTGAAGCTGTGATTTTAAGAGGCCAGTTTTTATTTTTACTGTAATCTGGATCAAATCCATCCAGATTTGGAAATCCCGTTCTTCTCTATCCAGGATCAAGGAATCTGTCTTACTTTTATGCTAGTTTTTCAAAGCAACATTAGATTTGAGCCCCTGATCCAGGTCTGTTTTCAAGATGACCAGATCTGAGGCCCATTGCATGAAACTAGACTAGGATAAGGGATTAACCTGGGGTTTTGGTGTAAATCTGAAWTAATTAAGCCTTGAATCAGTTGCATGAACTATGAAGCTCTTATGTTTCTGTGGTAAGAAGTGCTCTGAAACTAACCTGATCAGGTTTAAAGTGAAGCTTATTTWATCTGTTAGTGTTTCTGAGCAGTAGAGTCATTTTACTGCAGAAAACTGTTCCTCTGACCARGTTTTACAGTCTGATATCAGATAAAAACTATTTTTCATCTTGGTTTTAGACCCATATACCAAACAAGATCAGAATATGTTGGATTATTAATCTTGTTAATCTGAAAAGTTTTTTTTTTACTTCAAGAAGTCTTACCAGGTGCAGCTGTCAAACTGCAGATTATTAATTATTATTGATTTGAAAAGAATAAGAGTCTAATCTAGTAGTTTTAACTTATTTTTAGATGGTTAATTTTTGCCGTTTCTGATCAGAAATCAGTTCTTTATACACTTAAATTTATTTTTTTTCTTTGCATTAAAATATTAAAGAGTAAATATATTTATTTAATTTATTTATCAGATTATCCATGAAAAAGAATAATAAAAAAGACTTAACTTCAGCTTAACCTTTAAATTAGTCTATTATTAGTTTATTTAGTTAATCTCAGATAATTTACAGACAGATTCAGACACAAAAAGTTTTTACTTTTGAAATKATTTCAGCATCAGTCGGTGTTTCTCTTCATCTCTTCAWATGAATCATAATTAACCCTTACACTGCTGGAGGAAGTGAGACTCACGTGTCTTACTGCTCATGTCTGATCAGKWGATCTGTGATCCACCCAGTGGGTCTAGTAAACAWACCGTGAAYGTGCATTAATCCCAGATTATTTACCGCTGGTTTGAATGAACCACCCTCATTGAGCGCAGCTTGGTGTTAGAGCAACTGATTACAGCTGTTTACAAGTTGAAGCTAGTTCAAGCTCAGCTTACAGCTCAGATCCTGGATTTAGAAATCTGACTTTTRAAAAATAGGCCTCTGGATTACCAGTGCTCTAAATGAGACAACATGTCACACTGTGGGCTACCAGCTGAGTAAAAACAACAGGTARAAGAGTCAACATGGGCTCACTTTAAATCTTTATTATTTGGAGACAAAAATAACAGAAACATTCACTTCCTTTTAGAATTTTTGACCCCTCATCTGAGCCGCAACAAATAAAAAACAAATATACATTAACAGATACATGGTGGATATTTTGAAAACGTCCTTATTTTTTAAGGGTAAATCTTTAATAGTCATAAAATAAAATAAAATGTTTAAGGTTCTTATTCATCTGAGGAGAGAGCAGCATTTCCAAGCCCTGCTTTAAGGAGGCAGATCTGAAGTTGCACTTTGGTTTGGTCAGCTTGATTAGTTCCTCTGTGAAGGAAGGGATGCAGTTGTTAGAAATTATTTTTGACAGGTTCATCTCTGATGATTGTTTTTTTTAATTAATAAACAGTGATCAGTTACAAAAAACTGAATGTATTATTTTTGTTTGTTACTGAAATCAGTTTATGGAATTGCAGTATTTCATGGAAACAAGATCATTTTTATTTAACTATACTGAAAGGCGTAATTGGTAGCCTGTTTATTTTATCTTCTTTATCTATAACGGTTAAGCAAGTCAAGATAAAGTGTATATACACTAAATTATAGAAATGTATTATTTGGCCAAATTTTACATATTTTCTTCCTGAACTCCACCTTATAATCCTGCCTCCTGTTGGGATCAGGATAATCCTGTTTCTTTGAATCAAACTGATCCAAATCCTGCTGAAAAGTTTTGAACACAAACTGAAGATTTGATCCAGATTAAAACTAGGATTGGATTATATGATCCAATCTGATTTCAGAATCTTTCTTTCCCTTTTGAACAACCAGTTTTCAAGATTTGGTCCAATCTGGTGACCAAAATCTGATCAGATTTGAACAACTGACCCACTTCTTGAGTTTGAGTCTGTAGTTTATTATCATTCAAACTGTTGCTGTCTGCTGATTAAAGTAACACTTATATCAATAAAAATCAGTTTACTCAGACTTTTATTACTATCATGTATTTAAGACTGTGGCCTTGTGGGTAATATAGTTGCAGCTTGTTTAATAAATGCACCAGATGTTTTTGTTGTCTGGATGTTTTTATGTTCAGTGATTTAAAAAGTAAATAAAAACAGTTTAATGTAAAGTTAAATGCTTGCCTCTTTGTTCTTCCAGCAGACTGTAGAATCTGTAACAAGTTTTATCAACAAACTGCAGCTAAAACTCTGTTTAGACTTTGTGTCAACTCGTATTATTTAAAACATTTTTATTTCAACATACTTCTTTGTATGTTACACACTCATGAACAGTAGGTGGCGGTATGCACCTTCCAAGTTTTCAATAATCAAAAGAAGAAGAAGATAGTTCACAGTGAATTTCGAAGTCGGAGCTTCCCAGTAGCTGTGTCTCAATTCATACCCAGCCTAGCTGGGCCACGTGGGCCACGTTCCCACYGGGCCGGGTCGGCTGCTCAAAACTGCTGTGAAATGAGACGGTCTACCCTTCACCTGACGTCGGCTTCATGTGGGTTTGCGTGACCACGTGCTCCCCCGTTACCATAATGATCAGTTTCATGTCGGACTTAAAATGTGTCGGAACGTGTATTTACACGTCTTTTTACTGGAAGAATAACTTCACTGTTAAAACGTTAAACGTAAATAAATAAACATTAATAATTCGGGTTTAGCTCCAGTATCTACAACGGAGTTTTGGGGCCACATAAGACTTTATTATTATTATTATTACAAAAATAAAATCATAATATGAGAATAAAGTCATAATACTATGAGAATAAAGTTGTAATATTACAGGATAAAAAGTACTAATCTTACATGATGTGTCCATTTTCATAACTCAAAAAGGTATAAAGACCTATCACCCTAACATATCCATCCATCCATCCATCCATCCATCCATCCATCCATCCATCCATCTCTATCTTGTGCTGCTTGATCTGCATGAAAAGAAAATTAGTAATAATAAAGATAATAGCTTATTAACACCAGGAAAGAAGTCAGAAAGCTACTAGCATAACAGGAGGAGCCTCTTAAAACCACAGCATTCTAGTCCAAAACTGTTTTTACTCACACCAACAAACATAGTTTCACTTTCTCCTGAAAGATTTGTTGAAATATTTTTATCCAGAGTGAGTCTTCTGTAGGTTTGTGAATAAAGATGTAGATTTTACTTATTTTTATACCTTCTACACATTTGGGAATATTATCAAAMGTATTAAAATCAGTTTAGATGATCAGGTTAGAGAATGTGAATCCTTACTGGATAAAACTCATTTATAGATCAGTCAGAAGAAAGAAAAATACATGTTGAAGGGAAATACTAAAATCTCGTTTAATCTTTATTCATCTTAGATTTACAACATTTGATAATCGAAGTATTTCTCAAACCACCTCTTTTAACTATTTTAAGCCTTTATTATGTTTGTCTTTTTGTGTTATTTTTAATCAATTTTTCCTGAAAATAGATTTTTCTATTTCAGTAATAAAATTTTAAAAGATAAAATTGGTTTCCTATTTCCTGAGTACTCATTTTAAATGGAGAGTTCTCTGTTAAATCATAAAAATTCCTCTTCAGTGTTTATGAGTCTGATTAAAAAGTTTGGATAAATATAATCAGTTAAATTTGAAAAGTGCAACTTGGCAAAGTGTGTCAGAAATAGTATCACCCTTCTGTTTCTACCCTYACTACATGCTACACTCTGATTAAGACTGTGGCCTTGTGGGTAATGTAGTTGCAGCTTGTTTAATAAATGCACCAGATGTTTTTGTTGTCTTCATGTTTTTATGTTCAGTGATTTAAAAAGTAAATAAAAACAATAAAAACTGTTTAATGTAAAGTTACATGGTTGTGTCTTTGTTCTTTCTGCAGACTGTAGAATCTGTAGCAAGTTTTATCAACAAAATGCAGTTAAAACTCTGTTCAGGTATATATTTTTCCCTCAATGAAAGCGGAAGTCGGAGCTTCTCAGTGTGACACCACCGGAAGTAAACAAGGTGCTAGCCCTGTTAGCATATCTAGCTGTGTTCGGTTTGTGTGTGTGAGGTGAATGTTTGAGTGTGTGCAGTAACAATGTCTTCAGTTCAGTCTCTGAGAGAGTTTATCAGCGAGAGACTAACTGCTGCTGC
>NW_013953545.1:65783-67351 GCF_001266775.1 Austrofundulus limnaeus
ACCACAGACAGGTGTCTCTGCACCACAGACAGGTGTCTCTGCACCACAGACAGGTGTCTCTGCACCACAGACAGGTGTCTCTGCACCACAGACAGGTATCTCTGCTGCACCACAGACAGGTGTCTCTGCTGCAGCACAGACAGGTGTCTCATGAAGCCAGAATAAAAGTCATCTCTGAAGCGACACATTTAACAGGTTTTTTCAGCTGCAGCCACAGCTGTGCCAAACATTAACAACAGCATCAATATGGTTATATAATAAGCTGATAACTAAATAAAACATTTAAATAACATATTTTACTCAGAAACTTTTTATTATCTGTTTATAAACTCCAGGTCCTCTGTCATACACAGGTCCTCATGACGTTTTGTTTCAAGAATAAGTCATTTTCTATCACCACCATGAAGCTAACACTGAAAGTCCACTCTGTTCTGTTCTGTTATATTCAGTTATTTTCTACAAATTTAGCTAAATTTTAGCGGTTATTAGCCAAAGTTAGCTTTCTAAGCTAATTACACATTTTTTGGAGTTATTTCAACTTAATTCTGCTAAATTCAGCAAACTTGTGCTCCTATGCATCCTTATGCTAATTAATACATTTTCAGCTACTTTTTAGCTGTTTTACTTAAAACTTTGGCTGTTTTTCCTACTTTACTTCAAATGATCACTTTTTAGTTGTTTTATGGGGGGTTTCTGCTAATTTTGAAGTGTTTACAACCATTTCACCATCAGGGTGCTACTTTCGACTTGAGTCTGCTACTTTTAGCTTATTTTTATGCTAACTTTAGCTCTTTTGTTGACATATTAGCTAAAATTCTACTTCTTTCTGCTATTCTGCTTTTTTCTACTTTTTACTGCTAATGTGTGCTATTTATGCTTCTTAAAGTTGCTTTCTGATATATTCAGCTATTTGCAACAAAATTAGCCAAATTTTAGCTGTTATTAGCCAGAGTTGGCTTTCTAAGCTAATTACACATTTTTTAGAGTTATTTCAACATAATTCTGCTAAMTTTAGCAAACTTTTGCTCCTTTGCATCCTTAGGCTAATTAAATGTGTCCAGCTACGTTTTAGCTGTTTAATTGAAACCTTTGGCTGTTTTACCCATTTTACTTAAAATGATCACTTTTTTGTAGTTTTATGGGGTTTTTTCTGCTAATTTTGAAATTTTCACAACCATTTTTCCATCTGGGTGCTACCTTTAACTTGAGTCTGTTACTTTTAGCTTATTTTTATGCTAACTTTAGCTGTTTTGCTGTTATATCAGCTAAAATTCTACTTCTTTCTACTATTCCTCTGCTTTTTTCTGCTTACACATTTTCTGCTAATTTGTGCTATACATGCTTCTTACAGTTGCTTTCTGTAATATTTAGCTATTTGCTGCAATTTTAGCTAAAGTTTAGCCGTTATCTGCTAAAGTTAGTTCAAATAACCTGAATTTGACAAATTTCTGATATAATGAGTTATAAATCAACATATAGGTACCCGAGACTTACAGTGGTTTGCAAAAGTATTCATACCCCTTGAACTTTTCCATATTTTTTCACATTACAACCACAAACATAAATAT
>NW_013953545.1:68184-69547 GCF_001266775.1 Austrofundulus limnaeus
CACTTTTCAGTTTTTTATTTGTAAAAAATGTTTTGATTCATGTAAAATTTTGCTTCCATTTCACAATTGTATACCACTTTGTGTTGGTCTTTCACATTTAATTCCAGTGAAATATATTTATGTTTGTGGTTGTAATGTGACAAAATATGGAAAAGTTCAAGGGGTATGAATACTTTTGCAAACCACTGTAGCTCTATCATAAATAGCAGCTGAAAAAAATCTAAGATGGCCACCAAAGCTATTTTTAAAGGGATTTTACTCAGCCAATGTTTGAGATACTGATATGAAAACGTGTGTACTGGTAGCTGACAGAAAGCTCTATATCATATTGAAGCCTCAAGAAAATTCAACAATTGTAGCCAAAGCTATTTCGGCTACTTTTTTCCCATTGGAWTTGAATGGAGCTTTTTTCAACATCCTTAAATTTCTCCTTAATGCTTCTAAATCTTACAGAACCTTACACATTGTATTGTGGTTCTGCTCCTTTTAAAGTCTTTGTGAAAGTTTTAGCTACTTTTTTGCTGGTTTTAGCTTTTTTAAGATATTTCAGCTAAAATCTTCTTCCTTCCATTCTTCTGCTTTTTTATTTTTTTGTACTTCTTTCTGCTAATTTGAGTTATTTATACTTCTTACGGTTGCTTTGTGCTATATTCAGCTATTTTAGCCTTTAGCTTTTAGCTTTTTATGCTATTTCAGCTATATTTTTGCTCCTTTTTAGTGTTTTCTGCGTTTATTTTTGCTTTTTCAGCTTTTCAAGTGCAACTTACTCTTGTACTTTTGCTGTTAAACATGTTCATCGCAATTTCAGCTTCTTCAGCAGCTTTCAGCTAAAGTTTTCAGCAACAGGCATTCATACTTGCATTTTCGCAGGAAATGCAATTTCTCTATTTTTTTAACTATCACTTATTAACCGTTTGGTCATCCATGGTTTGTCAACATTTCTTTTTGCACAATTTTTTTTGMGAAAAATAATTTTCATAAAGCTCCCAAAATAAACAAACACATCATATGCTCTGTTTACATCATCAACGTACACATCCTTCCTGTGAGCAGGGCAGCATCAGCCACAGCCGCACGTCCATGAACAGTGGACTAGTGCCACACAGTGGACAAAAACCAGTCACTGCACTTCTAACCAAAGCAACATTAAATGCTGTCAACATGTTCACAGTTCTATAACACAAACTAAACAAGTTTAAATAGACAATTACTAAACATGTATGTTAACTCCACAGTGTAGGTGGAACGTTGTTAAGATTGTTTCTCTAATGATCATAATGTTGAGTCTTACTGGGGAATCAAACATAAAGTAAAGAAACTAAACTGCTCCATAATTGGTAGCAGCTGCATCTGCAGCTGCAGA
>NW_013953545.1:70135-71919 GCF_001266775.1 Austrofundulus limnaeus
GTGAGTTAGAACCAAACAGGAAGCAGCTCCTCTCTCAGAACTCTGCTGAAGCTGAGAACCAAGTTCAGGAAGGAAGCAGGACTGGAGATCGGCCCTTAGTGAAGAAAAAAACTAAACCATTTCTGTGTTTGACCTGTGGGAAATGTTTTCCATACAAAAGTGGTTTAACTGCTCATATGAGAACTCACACAGGTGAGAAGCCCTTCACCTGTCAGACCTGTGGGAAAAGTTTTATTCATAAACACAGTTTAAAATCCCACATGAACTGTCACACAGGTGAGAAGCCCTTCTCCTGTCAGACATGTGGAAAAAAATTTAACCATAAAAGCAGTTTAGTCTGTCACATGAGAACTCACACAGGTGAGAAGCCCTTCTCATGTCAGACCTGTGGGAAACGTTTTAATCATAAAAACAGTTTAAAATACCACATGAAATGTCACACAGGTGAGAATGTGTGATTTTAAGATTCTTCGTAGTTTGAGTCTGTAGTTCATCATATAAACATTCAAACTGTTGCTGTCTGCTGATTAAAGTAACATTTATATAAATAAAAATCAGTTTACTGAGACTTTTATTACTGTAATGTGTTTAAGACTGTGGCCTTGTGGGTAATATAGTTGCAGCTTTTTATGAAATCAGAATCAGCTTTATTGGCCAAGTATGTTGATACACAAAAGGAATTTGTTTCCRGCTGTTTGTTTATTTCTAAATGCACCAGATGTTTTTGTTGTCTGGATGATTTTATGTTCACTGATTAAAAATCTAAATAAAAAACAGTTTTCTGGAAAGTTACATTCTTGTCTTTTTTCCTCAAGTTGTAGGAAGTTAGCATCTTGTTTACTTTCTGTCCATTTCTCACTGCTGCACTGCAGACTTTATGTAATCAAAGATTGTGAATACTGTTGAATTAAAAATACTTTTTTGTCATTGTCAAAGCACAACAAAATTATAATGACCAATTTAATGATATATATAACAAATGGAGGTCTATTTATTTTAATAAAAGTATAAATGTGAATTTATCTAAAAAAATTCAAACAGTTAAACAGAATTTTTAGTATAATAGCACTCTGACGTGGCTCGATGAAATTATAAAAATGTTCACATTGTGAGGTATGAACTTTATATGAACAGAAGCAAAAAAAATGTTGGAGTTTCTCGATTAAATAAAATGTCAAGAATTGTTGATAATATGTAAATAATTACAATGAAAATAATAAGCATTCTAAAAACATAAGTTGTGTACAGCGGGTAAAATATGTATTGAAAACGTCACCATTTTTCNACTCGGTAAAGCATGAACAGGTTTACTCAAGGATCTGAGGCTTGCCTTCATGCATTTTAATGTGGGAATGTGCTAAGGTGTCTTTTCATTTTTTTTCATCCCTACCCTCATCTCCTTCTCTGCTCGCTTTCCATTTACTATTATGTTCAAATGCTGACATGTGAGTCACTGTGAGCAGGTCAACCACTGCTTTTTCTCTCTGTTTGTACTAACACTTGTTTTTGCTCAACTTAATCCTTTAGCATAATACAAGTTATTTTCATTAGATTAACACATTTATCATGCTCCATTTTTGCTATTTACTTTTCTAAGAAGACATTTAGGCACAAAAAAAAATGTTATTCTAGCTTTTGAAAGTAAGAAGGTCCAAAATAAGTTATATTTTTGTTATCTTGTTCATTTCTCATTGCAGTAATTTTTGAATGGAACCATGCAGTCCTGTTTTAAAGGGGCAATATCATGTAAAATCAACTCTTTTGAGTTTTATATCATGTTATAA
>NW_013953545.1:73219-74616 GCF_001266775.1 Austrofundulus limnaeus
TTTCGGCCGCTTGTATCCGGGACCTCCTTCTTTCGGTCATGACCCAAAGCTCCTGACCATAGATGAGGGTAGGAATGTAGACCGACTGGTAAACTGAGAACTTCACCTTCTGGCTCAGCTCTCTCTTCACCACGACAGACTGGTACAACGCCCGCATCACTGCAGACACAGCACCAATCCACCTGTTGATCCCCCGCTCCATTCTTCCCTCATTCGTGAACAAGACCCTGAGATACTAAAACTCCTCCACTTGGGGCAGGACCTCCTCCCTGACCTGGAGACGGCACGCTACCGGTTTCCGGCTCAAGACCATGGTCTCGGACTTGTAAGCACTGATCCTCATCCCGGCCGCTTCGCACTCAGCTGTGAACCGCTCCAGTGAGAGCTGGAGATCACGATCTGATGAAGCCAATGGGACCACATCATCCACAAAAGCAAAGATGTGATCCTAAGGTCACCAAAGGTCCAAGTACAGAACCCTGTTTTCAAGATGACCAGATCTGGATTACCAGCGCTCCAAATGAGAAAACGTCTCACACTGTGGGCTACCAGTTGAGTAAAAACAAGTAGAACAGCCAACATGGGCTCACTTTAAGTCTTTATTATTTGGAGAAAAAAATAACATACAACATAAAACTTGCATGTATTGTCCTGCACAACATCTCTTCCTGATTTGAACACAAACTGAAGGTTTGATCCAGATTAAAACTAGGGTTGGATTATATGATACAATCTGATTTCAGAATCTTTCTTTCCCTTTTGAACAACCCATTTTAAAGATTTGATCCAATCTSATGACCAAAATCTGATCAGACTACCTTTGAATAACTGACCCAATTCTTGAGTTTGAGTCTTTATTATCAAACTGTTGCTGTCTGCTGATTATAAGTTAAAAGTTTTTATAACATTTTTATCAATAAAATCAGTTTACTCAGACTTATTACTGTAATGTGTTTAAGACTGTGACCTTGTGGGTAATGTAGATGCAGCTTGTTCAATAAATGTACCAGATGTTTTTAATAATAGAAGGATAGCCAAGAATAGATGTTTTAAATAATACCAGTCTTAATAATTTTAACTGCAGTTTGATGATAAAACTTGTTACAGATTCTACAGTCTGCAGGAAGAACTAAGAAACCAACATTTAACTTTACATTAAACAGTTTTTATTAAAATTTTAAATCACAACTGTTATTTCTCCATGAAGGCGGAAGTCGGAGCTTCTCAGTGTGACACCACCGGAAGTAAACAAGGCGCTAGCGGCGTTAGCATAGCTAGCTGAGGTCGGTGGTGTTTTGTGAGTCGGTTTGTGTGTGTGAGGTGAATGTTTGAGTGTGTGCAGTAACAATGTCTTCAGTTCAGTCTCTGAGAGAGTTTATCAGCGAGAGACTAACTGC
>NW_013953545.1:76332-78513 GCF_001266775.1 Austrofundulus limnaeus
ATTTTGGCACATTTCTGCCTCCATATTTCTGTTTGTTTTGCCTAACACAGATTAAGGTACAGGGAAATCAGAAATCAGTTATGTGGTTTGTCATAGGCATAGGGACCAATCAAAACACTTGTTGCTGGGGTTTAATATGTGAATAATAGTAAAAAACAACACAGACTTGTTTTGTCTTACCAGCTCTGCTTAAAACACTCTGTGGACACGCCATGATGAATAATAAATTTGTCACGTACCTCAAGACTTTATTTGAAACACCTTAAGAAGTTTAATAAATCCAATAAAACTCTATCACCCAGCCCTAGTCTAGAAGCAGCCTTTCCCCCTCATTCATAAAAAGCTCAAATCGGGGACTTTTCCAGGGACAAGTCATCCAAAACGGGGACTGTCCCCAGAAATCGGGGACATCTGGTCACCCTACTGTAGCATCACGTGGAGTTCCTCAGGGTTCTGTACTTGGACCTAAGTTATTTATTTTATGTGAATGATTTGGTAAATGTGTCAGGACCAGTGGTGGAAACTAGTCCCCTAAAGCAATGATTCCCAACCAGGGGTACGCGAGCATGTTACAAAGGGTACGTGGAAAAATTTCCCAGCTGTGTAAAATAATAAATAAAAACAGGACTGKGATATGTAGGGTCCTATGATTTCTGCAATGCAGAAATTGCAGYCGGAATCACGGAATTTACACAATATGGAATCCGGTATAAAACGTGGAATCTCACGTAAAACCACTGCCTCAAAGCACTAATTGCAGATCTAAATTTGTCATTTGCACTTTTGGGGTTTTACTAATTTCTTCAAATGATGATGAGTTTGCTTTTTCTAAATTTAAAATTGAGTAGGGWTAATCTAAAAATGACTCAAGTTCAATCATCAATACTGTATATTCTAAAGCAGAGGTGCCCAAACATTTTCCCTGAAAGCGCCAAAATTAAAATAAATCTGAGGGTGGTCGGCCAAATGCAATAATATAAAACACGAAATGCAAATACTTCAAGTAAAGTTGTATTTTTTATGTTTAAGCTAGCAGCCAGTGTGGTTGCCCACATTTTCTTGTCTGTTTGTTTTTTCAGCCCATGGACATGGAGAAAATTCAACATATGCTCGGGCAGCAAAGGCTCATGGGACTTTTCATTATTTAAAATTTGAGTATATATGGTCTTATAAGGTGTGCAAATCTAGATATGGACTTAAATCTAATATAAAGTTGTATTGAAGTTACTTATATTTTAAGTTTAATCTTAACATAATTCAAAGATAAAGTGAGCACCATGAATTAAAACTATCTGACTACAGCTCCTTGTACCTATAGTTGGACCAATGTTTGAAAAGACTAAGTGCAAATATAGTATTTCTACATAAGACAGGAGATTACAATCTAGTAATCAAGACAACTGCGGGTGGGCCAAAATCAAATGGCTTGGCGGGCTAATTTTGGCCCGCGAGCCCCACTTTGGACACCTCTGCTCTAGATTCTGTGGAGAGTTAGTGTTTATACTGTAACAGAAAAATAAATCATTCAAAACATCCGACATCAGGAATCACAGGAAAGTTCAGTTGAAAGGCTGGATGGAGGGTTGGGGACTTGGAAAGTGAGCAGAATTGTAAAATGTTGATGTTTTTACCTGTGTTTTCTAGCTTCGCCTGCTGCATCTATCCTGTGTTTGTGTGTATTTTTTTTATCACTGGGGCCACTGCTTCATTGTTTAAAGAAACATAATGGTGATGTTTAGAATTTGTGTAAGCAAAATATCACCGTATGTGTGACTGATTGCAGTAGATCGATGTATGAGGCTAGCATGAATGCTACTAGTAAAGCTAGCAGTAAGCTACAGTAAAAACAACAAGGTTCACTGTATGTTTATCAACAGAAAGTGCAGGGATAGGATCCAGGTGGTCCAGTGTTGGTCTTTTACGTCCGATACAATGTTTGGAGCAGATGTTAAGTCCTTGGTTGGACTTTTTTCTGGTCAAATTCAGCTCATCCCATGGCTTGAACCCAGCAGTTAGCCTAGCGGCTTAGCTTGGGGAAAATGATCAAAAATACTCCTTTCATGTTGGGCTGTATCAAGTCACTGTTATAAGACCCGTAGCACAATGTTTTGTGGTCCTCCCGGAGAAGTTTGATGCTGTTTTCCTGAATTTATTTAAGTTTAAACACAGCTAGACCTGCAC
>NW_013953545.1:83657-85878 GCF_001266775.1 Austrofundulus limnaeus
CGTTAACAATAGGTATTAATTAGGTGTGAACGATAGCCATGTGATGTGAGTATTAGTCACCCCATGTGATGTGAGTATCAGTCACCTGGAGGCAGGACTCAAAAGCCTGAATTTTGCCTGAAACTCTCAGACTGAAGAAGTCTCTTGGAAGAGAGACGAAACGTTTCATTAAAGAAGAACTCGTCCAGAGGACCTATACAATTTTTTTCCTTTTGATTTTTTACCTGGATTACTGAGATGCATCAGGACAATTCCCATTGTTTCCAGTGAGTTACACTTTACAAAATTACAAGGTCCATAAGGGACTCACACACACAGTAAAGTTTTCTTGTCAGAAGTATTTCACCATTGTTGTTTTTGATTTGTACTTCCTTTAGAATGGACGTAAACATACTGATGTGACTCAGGAGGTAGGGTGGTTCGATTCCTGGCCCCTCTGGTGGTCTTGGGCAAGGTGCTGAACCCACCCCTGATGTTGTGCATCAGAGTGTGAATGGGCTCTCCCTGGTGAGCTAGTTGGCACCTTACATGTCAGTGCCTGACACACGTGTTAATGTGTGTGTTAGAGTGTTAATGTTGACTTGTGTAAAATCCCTTTGAGTGAATGAAAAGACTAGAAAATTCCTTTATAAGTCCAGTCCTGCTACAGGCCCTGTCACACTGGAACATTTTAGACAACTTATTGTGATTTATGAACATTTTGTTATGACTGTTTCTATCCTTTCTGCTCTATATTCCATCTAATTGTCAGCATTACAGCATGTAGAGGTCCAAAACAAGCTTCCAGTATGTCCTGATGCGTCTCAGTAATCCAGGTAGAAAAACTCAAAAAGAAAAAATCAGCAGGTCCTCTGGATGGTTCTTCTTTAGTGAAACGTTTCGTCTCGCCTCTAAGAGACTTCTTCAGTCTGACGAGTTTCAGGTGAACTCAGCCTTACGCAAAAGAGGGCTATCGCTTAACAATAGGCTTGATTAGCTCTATTGTTCATAGAGGGCAGTGGCAGCTGGTGGATTTTTCTCCGGGGGTGGGGGGCTACAACTCCAAAATACAAATCTCAGAAAGCAATCAAACATGTACTAAGTTGTATCACGACATCTATTTATTAAACAAATGAAAATAATAAAACAGCATTATGTATTGTTATTTTTGTACATAAATTTTGCTCTTCTCTTACTGAGAAGCAAATTTCTTCATGACTCTGGTTAAAGTCAGGGATGTTTTGTAAACAGCATAACTTTGACAAAAATGTGATTCATGGTCAAATTGCACTGTTCATAGTTTATGTCATACTGAACCTTGATAGCAGGCAATGCAATGTTCCATCTCATAACATAATGGAAAAGACTCTTAAAACTAATGTGATCTTTTATTTTCATAAACAGAAAAGTCTAAATGTTCCAATTAATCTGAAAAGTCTTATTTGAAGCATGTTGCAGCTGCAGGCAGCAGGAATAGATGGTTTTCAAACGACGTAGTGACCTGCAGATCATGTGATCAAATCGCCACATTCATAGCTGCGAATGCAAAAGAGGGGAAAGTCTACYGCACAGAAATGTATACAATCTACATTGTTTATTAGTTTGTTTCTATTATAAGTTGTTTAAACAGTCATGGAGCAAGTTTACGTTCAAGTTAGTTACAAAACTGTGCTGCTCGTGTGGCAGAGAAACGCTCTTAAAAAATACAGACAGCGTAAAAACACAAAGGAAGTAGACCTGTCGGCAAAGCGACGTGATTTTGTGGCTGCAATAATCAACCACACAGACTTAATCGTAATATTAAAAGATTAAAGTCATACTTTGAGAAAAAAGTCATAATATTCTAACCTTTACATGAAAAAGCAAGCAGTTATCACTGCATTAAAATGAGGAATGTTGTCAAGTTATTATTTATTATTGCTTAAAAATAAATATTTAATCTTTTAGCACATTCGTATCAGATCATCAGTAGCAGGACATGGGCGTTGTGCAAACGACTATAAACTGAAGCTGTATTGTAATTAATAGATGCATTGACAGATTCATCACTAATTTGGATGAAAGCGTATTAATCTAAACACAGACACATGGCTGTACACAGCAGGTGTGAGAAAAATATATAATTTTATTTCATTCAACAAACAACAAAAAATAAAATAAAAAGTAAAAACAAATAATAATTGAAACAAACAAAGAATACAACAACGTTGTGTCAAAAACACGATCACAACATGGTCAAATG
>NW_013953545.1:86878-88920 GCF_001266775.1 Austrofundulus limnaeus
GGCCTCTGTCTCTTTAAGAACCACCTTCCACTTCTGTCCCGTCCATTTTGGTGCGGGGGGCTGCCATCATGCAGTTTACTTAGCATCTGATAATACAGTACCACAGAGCAGACAGTGTCCCTACAAACCCAGGAGCCAGGCAGAAAGAGAAATCACACACACGACAGGCCCTGGAGCAGTGTGGTTATCCTGACTGGCTTTCCTGAAAGCAGACAATTATGAACTATTATAAGTAAACTAATAAACATTGTTAAACTAATAAAATGATTAAGTAACGCTTAATAAAAACAGAAGATGTAAAAAGATAAAAATTTAAGCATTGATTAAAATATATTCTGTTAATACTAACTCATAATTTCTAGACGTCTAAATAAATGTTTTAAACAACACATAAATGCATAGCTATAAAATGACTAGAGAGCTCTTCAAAAGTAAAGACAAAAGTCAAACATATTTTAAAGGGTTTAAGCATTTGAATTATACTTGTTGAAGGAACAACACAGTAACAGACAGAACGTTTGTTTTGACTTGTTTTTATCAGCAAAATAAATCTTTTGAGAACAAGATCTTTCCCAGGGGAAAGGAGAGAGACAGTGAAAAGGCTTATTTTTTATAGCCCTTTGGTGAGAGCTGAAACAGTTCAGTCTGAGAGAAGAGGGCTTTGACCCCAGGTGGTCAAAGGTCAACCAGTGGCGAGATGAGGTGAGATGGGCATGTACACTACAGATCCAACTCACTACCAGGTGGTGAGCAGTTGACAGCTGAGCTCCTCTCATCAGTGTCCAAAACATATGGCTGTAGATCAGATGACACGACTAAACAGTCAATCACTGATCTGCGACCTAGGGTGTCCTGGTGCCACGTGCACTGATGGACACCCTTACATTGGACCATGGTGTTTGTGTTGGAACATGGTGTTTGTGATGAACAAACTGCCTAGCACAGAAGTCCAACAACAGAACACTGCTTGGGTTCAGATCAGAGAGATCGTTCTTACCAGTCATGGCTTTCCAGATCACGCTGTTGTTACCCACTTGAGCATTGAAGACACTCAGCAGAATAAATGAGTCCCCAGCTGGAGCACATTCCAGCGCCCCCTCCAGAGAKTCCAAGAAGGCTGGGTACTCCGAACTGCCGTTTGGTGCAAAGTAGGAATGCGCGACATAAACAATATACGGTAGAAACGATATAAATTTGTCCTATGATAGAGATCTGTAGTCTACCGGCCAACCGCGCAATTCTTTTTTGATGATGTAACCGGTTGGAGTCAAAACAGAGGAAGCGGGAAGCAGCGTGGCTGAGAGTGCAAATGAAGAGGGGGAAAAAACACCTGAACCGGACCTGGTTCGGTTGTGCAAAAATGAACGCCAAACTGGTTATATATTTATGTGACGGCGTGTCCTCCGGTCGGATGCCAACCAACCACACTGCCTGCTGCGGGAGGAGCGTGCGCCGCGGCACATGTTTGACAGCGAGGCGACAGTCAGTGCAGGTGAAGTTAGTGCTCCAGGACTCACAAAAATTCGCTGAGTCTGGACCTCGTTTCTCCTGCGGTCTTAGCMCGACGCCGCACAACCGAATGCGCGCGCACTCCGCACCCACTTCGCGCGCGTTCCAAAGCGCGATTATAAAACTCAGCCTTTACTGTCTCCTTGTACAGCGGAGAAATGCTGTGGGAAAGCCTGACAGTCAGACTGTCTTTACAAAAAGGATGATTGTCACCCCGCCGGAGCGTGCACAGATTAAACACGTGGAGTGCGGAAAAATAATCTGCAAAGTTTGTAGAAAGGAATAAATACAAGCAATTTGTTTTACCACCTTAAAACAAAGCTGGTGATAGGCCTGTCACGATAACAAATTTTGCTGGGCGATTAATTGTCTCACAAATTATTGCGATAAGCGATATTGCCTGGTGACCATTTTACAACTAATAATTATAAAAGCGTAAAATGTAAGTGTAATTAATCAAACTTTAATTTTTAAAGAATGTTTAACAAAGTGGACTCTCAGTCTCTAACAAAAATGCACTTGAATAAAAAAAA
>NW_013953545.1:89920-92005 GCF_001266775.1 Austrofundulus limnaeus
ATTGTATATAGTATTTTTTAATGAAATGAATACATTTTTTAAATTGAATACAATTTTTTTTATTGAGTTGAATGTCTAAACTGTGTTTATCAGGTCTGCTGAAAGACCAAATCAAAATATTTTCCTTGCTCTCCCTGGGAACATAATATGGTTTCAGTTCCCGTGGAACCTTGTTCCACTTTAGAGAAACAAACCTGTTCTTCTTGTGCTGTGTTATACACTTATGATGTTTATGATGTTCCAAAGCTCTCGTTCACAGTGTTTTATCATGTAATCAATGCTTATGTTTGATACTTATATGGGTTATATTTTTCATAGGTGGTGTAAACAGTAGTCAAGTTTTAATCTTTCAGTTAATCAATAGCATAGTCAATTCAATTAAAAGTTTGTAGAGTTTGTAGTGTGCAGATATGGATGTTTGTGTGCTAACATGACATCTTTTGATGTTTTGATTTTAGTCTGCCTGTGTCTTAGTTTCCCAGACCAGTTTCCCAGCACAACACAGTACACCTGTGTACACAGTTAGGGCTGCAACAACAAATCGTTAAAATTAATAAAAATCGATAAAAATCAACTATTAAAAGCGTTGGCAATGAATTTCATTATTGATTCGTTGTGTCWTGCAATTAATGCTCCCTTGCCGTGTCYCAGAGCCGTTTTTGTCKCRAGCAGAACGTTGTCAATGCTGGCTGACCTAAATAAAGTTTAGCAAGGAAAAAAACTCTGCCGGTAAAGATCCGCCCTCTTTGAGACCCTCGAGTGAAAAGTAGAGATTGTGTTGTTAGGCCAAGTAGATTCGAAGTTATGATAAAAAAGTATATGCCACATTAATTTTTTTAAAATGACTGATTTGATGCAAGCAGTAATCAGGAAATTAGTTCCCCTATTAGTGCTTTAGTGCTTTAGGGCATTGTTTCCCAAAGTTGGGGTGGGACCCAAAGTGGGGTCCCGAAACATCAAGATGGGGTCCTGAAAATAATTTCTGAATTAATTACATTTTTGCCTTAGTTGTTACAAAAGATTGAGGTTAGTATATTTAAAATGGATAAATGTAATACAAAAAAATATTGTTACTATGCCCATGTTTTGTTGACCTGATACAAATATTTATCATACAAAAGTAGCTGGGAGCACATGTCTCTGCTATTGTTATTTTCTGGGTCAAAAGCTGAAAACTTTGGGAACCACTGCACTTTGATTCCCAAAATTGGGTTTGGGACCCAATTATGGGTCATGAAGCACCTTGGATAATCTGCAGAAATCAATTTAAAGGGTAATAAAGTAATTGCTGATGTAATATTTTTCCATATAATTATTACAAAAACAGAAAATAAGTATAAATAAGTATTTACATTTGTGTACAAGCTGTTTAGATTGTCAAAAAGCCTGCGTTTTTAGGGTTATTAACGAAGTTCGTGTATTCAGACCGGTAACATTTAGGGTCACAAGTTTTTGCCATGAATATTTTGTGGGTCAGAAGATAAAAAGTTTGGGAACCATTGCTTTAGGGGAACTGTGCCCACCACTGCTCTTCTTTCAGCAGAGAAACAAACGATGATACACCTAAATAAAGTGGGAGTGGTTGGTGATATTAGCTTCGTGTTTGTGGCACATTAGTATTTGGGGGGTGGGGGTGGGATTTTAAAGATGGGTTGTGACCATGGTGGCCATTTTGAAGTCGGTCATTTTGGATCRAACTTTCAGTTTTTTCATGTGACACATCAAACTTCTTGAGAATTTTACAAGGAAAACAACGGTCTGCTTATTTTTTAACGTAACTTTATTCCTTCATGAGTTGTTTACAAGTTTCTCATTGTCTACAGCCACTTATGTGACAGTTGTCATGCGTCCACATATTGGCAAATCCAACACTGAACCAGTTTCACAAAACTTGGCAAGCAGTTTGCTAACTGTAGCGTGGGAGACGGGTGGTCTCATAGGGTGTCTTGCATTGAAATCTGCTGCAATGACCTGGGTACTGCGTTCACCAGACATCAGCACAGTTTAATGTGTTAACCTCTGCAACATGTCAAAGGCTTTGAAAGGTAAAGTTTATTTGGATGAAATAGCTGTATTATATTATTG
>NW_013953545.1:96089-97113 GCF_001266775.1 Austrofundulus limnaeus
GTCCTGCTTAATCTTACTGGATGTAGTTTGAAGATAAAAATCAAAGACAGGAGATCATGTAGTTATCTCAGGAGGTGTGTTTTCGTTTTTAAAAATAAAATTGATTAAAGATATAAAAGGCTTTGTTTGACCAACACTGAATATCAAAGTTGTGGGCAAACTAAACAAGCTTAAACATTTAGGAAAACACCTTCAGTGCATAAATAAGAACAATATTATTTTTTACTCTGTGTTTTGTTTAGATTAGCTCAGTTTATTTAGCCTTAGCTTTGACCCTCTGAAACACAACAATGAAGACACAATACTTACTGTTTATGTTGTTTTATTACAAAATGTCATTTACAAATTATTTACAAACCATGGAGTGAATTATGAGTATGATAGTTCCAGTAATTTATGCTGATGAGGTAAGTGATGAAATATTGTAATGTCTAAAATATTCTGATCTCATAATTATAAGATAAGATAACATAAAACTTTATTGATCCCACAGTAGGAAATTTGCACATTACTGCAGCTTAATACAGGAGAGGCTAAGAAGAATAATGAAAGATAAATAAAAGATAACAAACAAAATCAGCCCCACAATATACACATGTGATATATACTAATGCACATATTCATAAACAATATGCATATTTATATACATATATACACCATGAATTACAGCACAAAAATAAATGTGTATGAAGTTGCATATTAGTGATGACAGTGTAGGTGAATTGTCCAAGTGACTGATAACATCATGATGTGTTATACAGTCTTAAGACATCTTATCTCATAATTATGAGATCAGGAGTCAAATTTTTTTAGGTGAATGCTAGGGGTGTTAGAAAATATCGATACACTGAAATATCACGATATTTCATTGCCCCGATACTGTATTGTTATTCTAAAGCCCTGTGTTGATTTTTTATTAAAGTTTAACATGTCAACTTTCCTGCCAGCTGTTCATTTTTATGTTTTAGTTCAGCCTCTGGCTGCTAGTTGGCAGCAGTGAGCCAGACATTTGACTCTTCCACTC
>NW_013953545.1:98665-99734 GCF_001266775.1 Austrofundulus limnaeus
AGCAGCTCCACAGGACAGGTGAGGAGCAGCAGCTCCACAGGACAGGTGAGGAGCAGCAGCTCCACAGGACAGGTGAGGAGCAGCAGCTCCGCAGGACAGGTGAGGAGCAGCAGGAGACAAGTCCTGCTTAATCTTACTGGATGTAGTTTGAAGATAAAAATCAAAGACAGGAGATCATGTAGTTATCTCAGTAGGTGTGTTTTTTATCTGTTRGCAAAAATATATTAAAAAAATAACAGAAAATGTTGTGTTTGATAAACAATACATATAAACTTGTGGACAAACTAAAGTTTAATAGACAATTATCAAACATGTTAACACAACAGTGTTGGTGGAACATTGTTAAAAGATTAAATGATCATAATGTTGTGTCTTATTGGGGAATCAAACATAACGAGAGTTACAACTGTAACTACGGTTCCATGAATCCCAGATGACCGCCAGAGGCGGTGCTTAAAGCACTGAATAATCACTCTTGCACATGCTCAGGTCGAGAATCTTATACCAACATGGTCACGTGTGACACCCGGTGACACCGGTAAGTCTGTAAAGCCACGTGACAATGCCAGCTCAGTCCCTTAATCTTCTCGCGTAACACGATGATTCCGAGGGACTGAACGCTCTGGCGGTCATCTGGGATTCATATAACCGCAGTTACAGTCGTAACTCTCATTCTATTTCATCCCTACTGRCCGCCAGAGGCGGTGCTTAAAGCACTGGATGATGACTACCAACAGAGTCCTGAGGAATCGCACCCCGAAAAGAAACAATTTTAAAACATGCCCACCTCACTGGGATGACGAACGCTGGGACAGGATCCCCTCCAGCGGGTGAAAGGCGGCCAGGTTTACCCTGTAAAATCTAGCAAATGTATTCGGAGATGACCAGGAGGCTGCTGCACAGATAGCCTCCAGAGTGACCCCAGTCTTAGTGGCCCATGACGCACTAATGCCCCTGGTGGAATGGCACCGTACACCAGCAGGAGGTTGGTGGCCCTGTAGAACGTACGCGTGTTCCACCACCTCCATAATCCAACGCGCGAGACGCTGTTTAGAAAGGGCCTGTCCCT
>NW_013953545.1:100734-102800 GCF_001266775.1 Austrofundulus limnaeus
GGGCGATCTGTCGCTGCCACGACGCCCCCCATCCTGTGGCGGATGCATCGATAGAGACAACTTCTCGACGATCCGGCAGCGAGCCCAGTGGAATCCCTTTGGTCATAAACCCTGCCTCTCGCCACTGAACCAGTGACGCAAGGCACTGATTGGACACCAGCAGTCTCCAGCGGTGGTGCAGCATACGAGATGGGTGCAGCCTTAGGCTGTTGAGCCACATCTGTAGCGGTCGCAGAGACAACAGTCCCAGGGGTACCACTGTAGCAGCAGCAGTCAGCTTTCCCAACAGACGAAGGTAAGCAAGAAAGGGGGGTGCGCGGCTGGGTAGAGAGGAGGACAGCATTTGAAGAATGTCCTCGACACGTTGAGGCGACGGGTGAGCAGTCATAGTGAGGGAGTCCATCATGATCCCAAGAAAGGTGACCTGCTGAGATGGAACCAAGTTGCTTTTCTGCCAGTTCACACGAAGACCCAACAAGTCTATGTGTTGGAGTAATGTGTGTGTCCGCCACCGYCTGAGCTTCTGTGGGCGCACAGATTAGCCAATCATCTAAGTAAGGCAGGATCTTCAACCCCTTGTGTGATGCGATTGGAACATGAAAGTAGGCGTCCTTCAAGTCAACCAAGGTGAACCAGTCGCCTGGGGAGATTGTCTGAAGCACATCCCTGACGCTCAACATGTGTAACGGAATAGTCTTTAAAAACACATTGAGACCCCTGAGGTCCAAAATTGGGCAGAGTCCGCCGGTCTTTTTTRGGACTAAAATATACTTTGAGTAAAAGCCCCTGGATCCAGCAGGGGGTCGACAGGCAATATAGCGCCCTTGGCCAGCAAGGCGTCTATTTCGTGATTCAGAGCCTGAGCCTTTGCCTGGTCGTGAATCACCGTCATCCTGGCTCGACCAGGAACAGGAGGGCGGCGGCGGAACTGTAGCATGTAACCCCGAGTCAGTGTAGACACCACCCATGGATCGGGAATGAGAACGGTCCAGCAACTGAGCTGGTCCGGGGTAAAGTGTCCCACCGCCAGCTCTGTATNTTACAATTGATATTGTCACATAGCAACATTGCTGTTTTGTGGATTGATGTATGTTCCTGCTGCTGCTACTACACCTGAATTTCCCCGCATGGGACAATAAATGCTGTTTCTATTCTATTCTATTCTATTCTATTCTATTCTATTAGATTGGATGTTTGAAGGTAACACATTTTATGAGCTTTATACATTGCCTGCAGTTTGGATCACCCTGATCCAGATCCCCTGTTTTCAAGATGACCAGATCCAGATTAGCGGTGCTCTAAATGAGACAACGTCTCACACTGTGGACTAAAAAACAACAGGCAGAAGAGCCAACATRGGCTCACATTAAGTGTTTATTATTTGGAGACAAAAATAACAAATTTCTGAACCACAACAAATAAAAACAAATGTATATTAACAGATACATTGTGGATATTTTGAAAATGACCATTTAAAAAAAAAGGTAAATGTCCAATAGTCAGCAAAATAAAGAATTTTTAGGGTTCTTGTTCTGCTGAGGAGAGACCAGCCCTGCTTTTAGGAGGTGGATCTGAAGTTCCACTTTGGTTTGTTTCAGTTTRATCTTGATTTGTTCCTCTGTGAAGGAAGAGATGCAACTATTAGAAATGATTTTTGACAGGTTCGTCTGATGATTGTCTTTGAAATTAATACAGAGTGATCAATAACAAAAAACAATGTATTGTCTTTGTTATTGGAATCTGTTTATCGAATTACGGTATTTCATGGAAACAAGAACATTTTTATTTGATTTTTGCTTTAACTATACTGAAAGCCTTAATTGGTAGCCTGTTTACTTTATCTTCTTTATATGTAACAGTTAAACAAGTCAAGATGCACAGTGTGCACAGGTGTATCTTATATAAATCCAACTCAATTACAGTCTACACAGGTATCTATATTATATCCTGAAAAGGTTAGACAACCTCCTGTTATTAATTTATATTTTCAGATCTTCCAAGGTGCCAATTATGGAACTCTCTGTGCATTGTTGCCCAAATCAAATTCTGGAAGTGGTCATTCAACT
>NW_013953545.1:103800-106360 GCF_001266775.1 Austrofundulus limnaeus
GGACAGGTGAGGAGCAGCAGCTCCACAGGACAGGTGAGGAGCAGCAGCTCCACAGGACAGGTGAGGAGCAGCAGCTCCACAGGACAGGTGAGGAGCAGCAGCTCCACAGGATAGGTGAGGAGCAGCAGCTCCACAGGACAGGTGAGGAGCAGCAGGAGACAAGTCCTGCTTAATCTTACTGGATGTAGTTTGAAGGAAAAAAAAATCAAAGACAGTGGATTATTTAGTTATTTTAGCATGATGTGTGTGTTTTATCTGTTTGCAAAATATTGAATAATTAATGTTTTTTTTTTAGTATTAGAGGACCAGCACTACAGTGGGTATCTAGTTATTTGGAACATAGTTGTAACACTTTTTCTTCACCACATAACTCCTTGGTTTTTGGAGACATATCTCAAACTTTTATACAAAATACTTACATGTGTTTACTACAAATAGTACTGACTGAAAATCCTGTAAGCACATCATAGACTTTGTGACTTAATGAGACACAGAGGCTTTTTGTTACAACCTACCCCAGTCGTGGGGTAGGTTGTAACAATAAGCCAAAATAGGTTTGAATAGGTTTAACTGTTTTTTCATTTCATTTCTTATAAAAACAACAAAATTTATATACAAAAGAAAATACACAAATCACAAAAATAAAATGAAAGACGACAGAAAGAAGAAAAAAATTATATCTGCGCCTTTTTTCTCAAAAAATAAATTTAAACAGTAATGATCTTCAAACAAAACCCAAAAAACAACCTCAAATCCTTATTTAGTATCATTTCGTATGAATACACGTTATTACATTTCATATTTCTTTAACAAAATGACCTTTACCATTTTCTTAAACATATACATTGTTCTGGCATTTTTGACCTCACTCTCCAGATTGTCTCATAGTCTTATTCCTTGTACCGAAGTACATCGTTCCCTTAAACAAGTTCTAACTCCAGATTTCACAAACATCTCCACCCCTTTCAAATTAAAACAACTTTATCACTTAAAATAAGCAAAAATATAGGATATGTTGTAGATTTAATTTTACAAGTTTATTTGAGGAATACAACAACCTAGAACAATGTTTGTCACTTTTTTCAAATGTCAAACACCCATTTTAGTTCTCTCCCCTGGCTAACTTGTCAGTCTGCTGCTAGACTCAGTCATAAGATCTTTTCTTGTGCCTCAGAAAACTTTAGTTCTGTAACAAACACTGGTAAGATCACAGGATCCCTGTTTCCTCAGAGTGTGTAGTGATTTGCAGTATCTCATCAGAGTATTTAAATCCCATGTTCTTTCTCCACATATCTGACGGGCTGGATTATAGTGTTACAACCCACCCCCCACACCTGTCAGCCTTTGTTTAGCTAGCTGATTTAGCATTGAGCTTTGAAATTAGCTGAGGAAAAATGTATCACATTTTGCTTGAGAAGATACCTTTTTAATCTATATCAGTGGCAAATCGAGTATTTTTTGAGTAAGGGGCCATCAAGGGGTCACAATATTCATAGAGGGGCCAAGTCTTTTGTTGCGTTCCAGTTGTCCTCGGAGGTCGTAGCTTCGAGCCTCCGAGTTCTAAACTGGAACGCCCCCTGAAGCTGTAGTTTCGAGTCGAGACGTCGGCGCATCCAAACCATACCGAGCAGCCCGAGCATGCGTTACGTCATCATTTCAACATGGCTGCTGTGAGCATGTTTCTCTAAGCTAACGGCTAATGTTGAGCTGTAATCACACGTACACAAGCACCATCCCCATTATTTAACAGACAGGAAGTAAGAAGAGAGGAGGCAGAATAAAAGCGAGTGCAATTTGTTTATTTTCCCTTTTTATATTTGTTTAATYTATGTAGCGCACTAGCATGCTTGTCTGAGCTAACCGCTAACGTTGCTACTCTTGCATGTAAACAAACGGGTCTTTTTTCTGTGTTTGTTTTACATTACGTCAGACGTACTTGTAGTGCTTTATAGTGATAGTTAAAATATATGTTTTAACACTGTTTGTACACTCAAAATACCTACCTCATAGAGCACTATTATTGTACGTTTTATTGTTGCAGAGCAAAAAAATTGAAACGCTTTTTCAGATGTTTGAAACTGGAACGCTATCAGCTCGGAACTGACATCAGTCCAGCTTCAGAATTTCGAGTTCCGATACAACTGGAACGCAGCATTAGTTCAGCATCCGTTCACACAAATCCCCWGTTTTGGTAAGGTGTATACATTTAACCAGTCACACATGTTCAAACACTTGTAACGTATTTTTAGTAGAGTACCACTATACAATAAGGCTCCCCTTATAGATGGCTTTCAAAGGGTTTATAGATAGGTTATTAATTCTTCTGTAAACACTTTATAAATTATTAGTAAGTGTTTATTTTGCATTAATTGAGGTAAAAAAGAGACTAAACTGCCTGGTTTCTTTCCAAATACTGACCCAAATCTGTTTGTATAGTTTACTACTTTCTAAGCACAATACTGATTAGGAAATGCATATTTTAACATATAATAATGTACTGTATTACTGCATTATAAATATCCACACATATTAAAGGGATCCTTATTGTACAGTGTAAAAC
>NW_013953545.1:106861-110977 GCF_001266775.1 Austrofundulus limnaeus
ATAATAAATATTTATTATTGATTTATAAAGTGTAAACTTTACAGATGAATTAATAACCTATCTATAAACTCTTTATAAGCCATCAATAAGGGGAGCCTTATTGTAAAGTGGTACCAAAAAAATCTTGCACAGTAAATTCTCAGTCAGTTCCCAGTTTTTCATACATTTAACTGTACATACTGTAGATAAAATATTCTCAAACACATAACGTGTGAAAAAAATCCAACCATGATTTGTCAGATGAAAGACTTTTGTTTACCGTGAGGAAGTTCGGCTTAAAGACACACCCCAGTGAGAGCTGAAGATCACAATCTTATGAAACCAATAGGACCACATCATCTGCAAAAGGCAAAATGTGATTCTAAGGTCACCAGAACAGATCCCCTCAACACCTTGGCTARGCCTAGAAATTCTGTCCATAAAAGTTATGAACAGAATCAGTGACAAAGGGCAACCTTGGCAGAGTCCAGCTCTCACCGGAAATGAGTCRGACTTACTTCCAGCAATGCAGACCAAGCTCTGTCACCAGTCGTACAGGGACCTAACAGTCCGTTTCAACGGGCCTGGTACCCCATACTCCCAGAGTACCCTCCACAGGAGTCCCTGAGGGACACGGTCGAACGCCTTTTCCGAGTCCACAAAACACATGTAGACTGGTTGAGCGAACTTCCATGCACCCTTCAGGACCCAGCTGAGGGTTTAGAACTGGTCCGCTGTTCCACAACCAGGACGAAAACCACACTGCACTTCCTGAATCAGAGATTCGACTATCCGACGGACCTTCCTCTCCAGAACCTTTGAATAGACCTTACCAGAGAGGCTTAGATGTGTGATCCCCCTATAGTTGGAACACACTCTGTGGCCTCCCTTTTTAAATAAGGGGACCACCACCCCGGTCTCCCAATTCAGGAGAACTGCCCCCGATGTCCATGCGATATTGTAGAGTCGCATCAACCAACACAACCACACAACATCAAGAGCCTTAAGGAACTCCGGGCGAATCTCATCCACCCCCYGCGCCCTGCCACTGAGGAGCTTTTTAACCACCTCGGTGACCTCGGCACCAGAGATTGGAGAGTCCAACCCAGGGTCCCCAGGCTCTGCTTCCTCATGGGAAGACGTGTCAGTAGGATTGAGGAGGTCTTCGAAGTATTCTGACCACCGACCCACAACGTCCCCAGTTGAGGTCAGCAGTGCACCATCTCCACCATAAATAGTGTTGGTGGTGAACCGCTTTCCCCCCTGAGACACAGGATGGTGGACCAGAATCGCCTCAAAGCCGTACAGAAGTTTTTTTCTATGGCTCCTCCAAACTCCTCCCACGCCCGTGTTTTTGCCACAATGACCACCCGAGCCACAATCTGCTTTGACTGCCAATACCTATCAGCTGCTTCCGGAGACCCAAAGGCCAAAAAGACCCAATAGGACTCCTTCTTCAGCCTGACAGCATCCCTCACCACCAGTGTCCACCAGCTGGTTTGAGGGTTTCCACCACGACAGGCACCGACAACCATACGGCCACAGCGCAGGTAAGCCGCCTTAACAATGGAGGCACGGAACACGGCCCACTCTGACTCAATGTCCCCCACCTCCCCCGGAACATGTTCGAAGTTCTCCCGGAGGTGTGAGTTGAAGCTCCYTCTGACGGGAYACTCTGKCAGACGTTCCCAGCAGACCCTCACTATTTGGGTCTGCCAGGGCTGACCAGCATCCTCCCTCACCACCGGAGCCAACTCCTCCAGGCAGTGGTCAGTTGACAGTTTTGCCCCTCTCTTCACCCAAGTGTCCAAGACATGCAGACGCAGATCAGATGAAACCACAACAAAGTTGATCATCAAACTGCGGCCTAGGGTGTCCAGATGCCAAGAGCACATATGGACACCCTTATGTTTGAACATGGTGTTCGTTATGGACAATCCATGAAGAGCACAGAAGGTCAATAACTAAACACCATTCTGGTTCAGATCCGGGGGGGGGGGGGGTGTTCCTCCCAACCATGCCTCTCTAGGTCTCACTGTCATTATCCACATGAGCGTTGAAGTCCCCCAGTAGAACGAAGGAGTCCCTGTTAGGAACGCTCTCCAGCACCCCCTCCAAGGACTCCAGAAAGGGTGGGTAATCTGAACTGCTGTTAGGCTCATAGACACAAACAACAGTCAGTACCCGTACCCCCACACGTAAGCAGAGGGAGGCTACTAGTGCTGGGTGGTATACCTTTTTGTACCGACTACCGGTTTTTATTTTTGTTACGTGAATTTTCTGAAAACCGGACATTCCYGTTTAAATAGCGGAACGTTTCATCGCGGCCGCCAGAGAACTGTTGTTTCCCGGGGGACATTTTTCCTTGCTGCACCGCTATGTGCGTTAGCATGCTAATGTTTGGAGCAGCTAGTTGCAGCAGCGGGTGGCGATTTCACTGCTTATATTGAATGACGTTTAAAAAAACATCATGTTTTCACCGTCGCTGAATGTAGTAAACACCTCCTCAGTGACGTGCACTGTTAGATTTAACATGGTTAGTTAATATGGAGACGTTATGCTGATGGAGACTTAACGTGGTTCTATTGTGAAAAGCCCGCGGGAAGTAGTTAGGAGTTTAGTTGGAATTGACTGGTGTGCAAGGTGAGTCATGCTGATAAGCTTTAATAAACAACATAAAACAATAAACCCAATCGTAATCTTTTCTTAACCCTCCTCCTTCACGACTGGACCAAAATGCACGACTACTGTCTGCAACCACCAGTCAGAGAAGAACAGACACAGAGGAGGGAAACAGAGATACAGACAGAGCTACAGTAAAAGAAAAAAAACTCAATAAGCAGGCTTTGTACATTTTATTATCAGCTGAGCTGTGATGAAAAGAAAAATACCGTCAAATACCGTGAAACCGGTGAAAATGTTGAAAATACCGTGATATAAAATTTAGATCATATCGCCCAGCTCTACAGGCTACCCTCTCGTTCACCGGGGTGAACCCCAACGTACAGGCACCAAGATGGGGGGCAATAAGTATGCCCACTCCTACTCGGTGCCTCTCAGCATGGGCAACTCCAGAGTGGAAGAGTGTCCAACCCCTCTGGAGGAGACTGGTTCCAGAGCCAGAGCAGTGCGTCAAGATGAGTCCAACTATATCTAGTCGGAACCTGTCAACCTCACACACCAGCTCAGGCTCCTTCCCCACCAGAGAGGTGATATTCCACGTCCCTAGAGCCAGCTTCTGTAGCCGAGGATCAGACCGCCAAGGTCCCTGCCCTCGACCACTGCCCAACACACATTGCACCTGACCCATTTGGCCCCTCTCACAGGTGGTGAGTCCATGGGAAGGGGGACCCATATCTCCTCTTTGGGCTGTGCCCAGCCGGGCCACATGGGTGAAAGCTCCATCATGCCCCACCCCCAGGCCTGGCTCCAGAGTGGGGCCCCGGTGACCCGCGTCTGGGCGAGGGAACCTTAAGTCCATTTGAGGCATTCATCATAAGGGGTCTTTTGGGCTGCGCTTTGTCTGATCCCCTATCTCGGACCTGTTTGCCTTGGGTGACCCTACATAGCTTCTAGGATCATTGGGACACTCAAACCTCTCCACCACAATAAGGTGGCAGGCCAGGGAGAGGTAAACTTTGTCTACCAAACAATACACTTATTAAATTACATTTTCCTTGAGATTTTTTTGTACAAACAAAATGTTTTGCAGTCAACCAAATTTTGTCAACAGGTTGTCCTTTTTTAAATGTCTAAATTACTAATAAGTAATACATTTGATCAATTTGTTAGCATTCCAGTATGTACACACCTAAAAGAGGATTCCAGTTCATTTTCTTAAAACCATCTCCAGCATAGATGTCTTTAAATTTTCACAAGTTAGTATAAGTTGTCTAAAACGTTGCAGTGTGACAGGACCTTTAGATGCATCAAAGGATTTAAGTGAAGTGTGCTTCTTCATGGTCACATTCATCAGCAAGTTCTTGTTTCTGTTTGTCCAGAACTCCCACAGCATTATGTCTGGAAGGAGAAGGAGGTTCTCACTGACCAGCAGCTCTGTAATCCAGAGAGGAACTCCAGTTTGGACCAGGAGGAACCAGAACCTCCACACATAAAAGAGGAGGACATCTGTAGTGG
>NW_013953545.1:112562-113534 GCF_001266775.1 Austrofundulus limnaeus
ACTGTTCAGACTTTGTGTCAAGTCATTAATAAAACATGTTTTTATATCAACAAGGTGTTTTCGTTGTTATGTGGTGTTGCTCTCGTCACTCAGTACACCAGGTGTTGCCCAGTGTGCAGCACTGATTGATGGGCGTGGCAGACTGCTTTATACTTAGGCAGGCTGCAGTTCCTGTGTGTAAAACTTTGTTCTTCCTGCAACATGTCAGCTGTCTGTGTGGCTGGTTGTCGGTAGGATCTGCTCATCAGAAACTTAAGTACCATTTTAGATTCATTGGCAGTCAGGGTTTTGTGGTTTTTGGGTGTAGCACTCCTGCTTCACTGGCGTTATCAGCTGCAGTCGGGATTGTTAGCGGTGCACGGRTTCCTTCTGCTGTTGTCCTGCTGATCTGCTCTCTCCCCTGGAGGCTGCGCTTCTGTTTCCTGGTAAGATGCCTGCTATCTAGTAGGGGTGCAACAATACATGGACCTGTATCAAACCATTCAATACAATGCTTTAGGTTCAATACACACTTGTATGGAACAATACAGATTTTTAAAATTTACTTTATCAACTTGTCTTCTGAAGATGCTCTGTGTTGAAGGATCAGTGGATCTGTGTTCGACTACTCCACCTAGGCTGRYTTGTGGCCAGGGCCGGAGTGGGACTTATTTTCAGCCCTGGAGTTTGATGCCTCCCACCGGCCCACTACAGATCACGACGTATTATTATTATTATTAAAGTGTTTTTTATAACCTCTAAATAATTTACAATAGTGCACTATTCTGTAAAGCCTTGTAATTCAGTGTATTTTACAAAAATATTTCCAATTCAATGCAAGTGGTGRTGCTTCACAATGTAGATTTATTTCAACATAAGTGCACATCTCCAGCAATTATTCTTTACAACACATCCTTTTCAACAGTATCAGAATCTAGGCTGTATTTTGTTCATATAGGTGCAGTGAAATAAAAGAATAAAGAAAATATTCAA
>NW_013953545.1:114560-116395 GCF_001266775.1 Austrofundulus limnaeus
GAATTGATGCAATCCACCATAAAAGTGACAAAAAAAGTTATTTTATTGCAGGGATTAATTTGATCTATAGGAAGAAAATGATACATTTACATCATTTCATGGATCACACATTGATCAGATGCTGCTGATCTATGATGGGATGTAAATGTAACATTTTCTATAGGTAAAACTAATCACTGCAATAAAATAAGTCTCTGATTTTGTTAGTTTTGTGGTGGATTGCATCAACTGTGTTACATTACAGAAGAGAAATTTCACCAAAGTAAAACATAAATCTGTGGATCTGTGTTTGATTACTCTGCCTGGCTTTCTCAAGGACCAGGATGTGACACAAAAATCTGAATTATGGAACTGAAAGTGAAAGTAGTCAAACTGAAGTTTTAATAAACCAAAATACAGTTTCAAAGAAAATTTCAGTTTCAATTTAATAAAATTCATTTTCAAACCAATGCGTTCAGTTTTAAATTGTGCACATTCAGATTCAGTTCCTGCGGGCACAAAATGTATCCCATAGTTTCTTTCTTTGGACTGGAGACCAGCGCGCTCCTTCAGCATTTTTCCACAGCAAAACGTTGCTGCAATCAAGAGCAATCAAGTTTTTACACAACTGTGCTCGCATACCTGGACAAGTGGTGTGACTATTCAGATGACAACWACCAGAAAAATGTCACAAGCTTGGCACTGAAGAACAAGTTCACACCAAATATGACTGCTGTCACATCCTTTCTGTTCAGCATCATTAATGCTGCTGTGGTGTTTTCTCTCATGACAGCAGCCTGGACTGACCAACAGAACCGGTGTTCTGTTGAGCTCATCAAGTCTGAAATTCAAGTAAAGACCAACTTTAAATTTAGTTGTAAGGAGTTCTACACATTTGTGCTTAAAGAAAAGGTACTTTTGGAAGCTGRGAAGTCCAGCAGAAAGTACAAAGTCAAGCAGAGGATCTAAGCTTACTTAATGTAGATAAGAGTGATGATAATAGAGAACAGCTGTTTGCAACATGTTTGACACCAAGCATCACTGTTCTGGTCCACTCTTGTGATTTCCAAAGTTGCTGCTTGTGAATGTGGACTTGTGTAGACAATTGGTTTGTGATAAGTTGAAAGGAGTAATTATGCTTTATGATAAACTAAAAACAAGATGTTAACCTTAAAGAAAACTTCATTATCTCAACTTTTTCTGTTAAACTTAAAACAGTTACTTAAAACTATGAAGTTAAATGTTTAATTACTTTTTTTATGAACTTGAATTATTTCATTGTTTTGCACTAATAGGGATAAATTAATAAAATGAGAACCTGCAAAAAAATTTATGATGACATCATAGTCTTAGGCACCATTTTTGTCCCACATTTTGGGTTCTTGGGATCTGACCACCCTCACTGTGTGGCAGCAGAAAAAATGTACACAGAGACAAGAGTTGTTCAGATACTCAGGTTAATTGTGAGATAGTTTCTTTATGTTGTATTTCAATAACAGATTATTTTTGATGTAAAGTTAAATGTTTGTCTCTGTCCTGCAGAATCTGTAACAAAGTTTTATCAACAAGCTGCAGTTGAAACTGTTCGGACTTTGTGTCAACTCATATTATTACTTAATAAAACATGTTTTTATTTCAATTTTTTATTTTATTTTAAAAAATAGTTTTAAATGATTTGAATAATTAGTTTTTACATATTATACAAACCGATTAGAGCCGCTCTCCAGTAGGTGACGGTAACGCTCAGGCTAAAAGAAGAAGGCGGAAGTCGGAGCTTCCCAGTGTGACACCACCGGAAGTAAACAAGGCGCTAGCGGCGTTAGCATAGCTAGCTGTGTTCTGTGGTGGTTTGTGAG
>NW_013953545.1:122950-124685 GCF_001266775.1 Austrofundulus limnaeus
CCACAAAATTAGTTTAGTCAGACACATGAGAACTCACACAGTTGAGAAGCCTGAGTGTTTTAAGAGTTCCCAGAACATGTAAAAAGTCTACTTTAATTCAAGTTGACCTTTGTTTAGAAGAGAGCTCTGTTATCATTCAGTTAGATTCCATTTATTCCTCTCACCACTCCAAAAATGCAAAATTCACTTTTTCAATTTTTTTCAACTTACATTTGGGTCTGTACTGTTTCTAAAAACAGTCCAAGCACCAAAAAAATAACTCAGTTATTTTTACTATAAGTAAATGTATTTTTCTGTGTCTTGAAATGACCTGTTTTCAAACACTACTTGTGATGTCACAAGTCGCATTCCGGCCCACCCCAACCTGAGCCCAGCTCGTCTCCTGATAACCCAAGCAGAGACTCCGCCCACTTCTTCACAGGACTGTTCTGCTGTTTTAGAACAGTCATGGAGAACAGAGATGTGTGGATTAATTTTATTCATTTATTTATTTATTATTTATTTGARAGCAATGTTCTAGCAATCTAGAACAGTCTGCCTCTTAATATTCAGTCAGCAGTGACTGTTGAGGCTTTTAAATCTTTGCTGGAGACCATTTCTTTGCTTTTGATTAAGACTGAAAGGTTCAGTTAGATCTTTTTCATATATTATATTGTGTTTTTGTCCTGACTGAAATGTAAAGCACTTTGGTCAGCTTTTGTTGTTTTAATGTGCTATAAAAATAAATTTGACATTGACATAGCAATATTAACAAAGAAAGTTGTAGTTTGTAAATAATTTCACCGTGAAATATTTTGGTAAAATAGTACTTTCTACTGAAAAAGAAACTGAAAGTAAACTTCTTGCGGGGGGCGGAGTTAACGTAAACAAAAGGTTGGGAGGGGCTTTCCATATCAATTTATGCTTACAGCACTTTCTGAAGAGAGCTAAAGAACAGGCAGAACTGAAKAGGTGAAATTTCATTATCTGAGATTAATTTTGTGAATTAAACCAAATGAACATGTTTTGTAGAGCCCACAGATGATCCTAATTTGTTGTAGGACCACCCATAATAGGTCTCCAGTGGTGGTTGGTCAATAGGGGGCGCATATTCGCCAAACCCCCGTATTTTTGGTACTCAAAAAAAATGTTATAAATGTTTCAACAATATATAGTATATATGTTTTCTGAAAAGCAAAATAAATAATTTATAGTTATTGATGTGTAAACTTCTATTTCACTCATGAACATTTTCGTGTGAATCACTTCCGGGTCAAGCTGTGTTCGGCGCTACAGAGTCCCATACACAACTGGTGAAGATTTTGTACATACGCAGTAAGTCCTCAATGCAAAAGAACAGAGTGGCCTGGGTTCACAGCTGACCTGAGAACACAAAGCGGTACGTAGTGGGTTCACCCCGTGTCCACGACTCAATGACGTCATATTAGTGTGACGGCCGGCAGGCAGAGATCACGAGGTGGATTTTGGAGATGAAACTCGTCAAGAAAATGGAGGAGAAAAACAACACAGTTAAGTCCCTTATATCTAAACCTTTTCAAAGCAGAATACATGAAGACAAACTTAAAGTGAAGTAGTTTGGACTGGATAAGTCAGACATAATAAATATTGAGCAAGAACGTGATGTAGTTAAATTGTGTTGGTGTTCCCTTTCTTTTTGAGCAACATATAATATAAATAATGGTGAACACAACTTAATACAATTTAAAGATATTTTTATGTTGTTCCTGTTTTATTT
>NW_013953545.1:131591-133197 GCF_001266775.1 Austrofundulus limnaeus
CATTTCCTGCTAAAATGCTAGTGTGAATGCTGATTGCTGAAAACGTAAGCTGAAGCTCAAATTTGAGCTGAACATGTTTAGCAAAAGTATTCTTCGTAAGTTAAAATTGAAAAGCTGAAAGAAGCTTAAACATGCAGAAAAACAGTAAAAAAGGAGCAAAAATATAGTTGGAATAGCATAAAATAGAGAGAAGTATATAAAAAGCAGAAGAATAGCAWATAGAAGTAGAATTTTAGCTAAAATAGCAGCAAAGCAGCTAAAGTTAGCATAAAAATGAGCTAAAAGTAACAGGCTGAAGTTAAAAGTAGCACCCTGATGGTGAAATTGTTGTAAAAAATTTCAAAATAAGCAGAATAACCCCATAAGACTACAAAAAAGTGATTAATTGAAGTAAAATATGTAAAACAGCCGAAGTTTTTCAGTCAAACAGCTAAAAAGTAGCTGGAAACATTTTAATTAGCATAAGGATGCATAAGGAGCACAAGTTTGCTGAATTTAGCAGAATTAAGTTGAAATAGCTAAAAAATGTGTAGTTAGCTTAGAAAGCTAACTTTGGCTAATAACAGCTAAAATTTAGCTAAATCTGTTGCTGTGTATAGCTGAATATAGCAGAAAGCAGCTGTAAGAAGCATAAATATCACAAATTAGAAAACAGAAGAATAGCAGAAAGAAATAGAATTTTAGCTAATGTAGCAGCAAGATGGCTAAACGTAGCATACAAATAAGCTAAAAGTGACAGACTGAAGTTAAAAGTAGCACCCAGATGATGTAATGGTTATAAAGATTTCTAAATTAGCAGAAAAAGACCCATAAAACTAATAAAAAGTGATCATTTGAAGTAAAATATGTAAAACAGCCGAAGTTTTCAGTAAAATAGTTTAAAAGTAGCTGGAAACATTTTAATTAGCATAAGGAGCACAAGTTTGCTGAATTTATCAGAATTAAGTTTGAATAGCTCCAAAAATTGTGTAATTAGCTTAGAAGACTAACGTTAGCTAATAACAGCTAAAATTAAATAAATTTGTAGAAAATAGCTGAACATTGCAGAAAGCAACTGTACGAAGCATAAATAGTACAAATTAGCAGAAAAAGCACAAATAAAACAGAAAATAGCAGAAGAATAGCAAAAAAGAAGCAGAACTATAGCTGAAATAGCAGAAAACAGCTAAAATTAGCAGAAAAAAGTAGCTAAATTTGCACAAGAGAGTAAAATAGGCCATAACCAGAACAAATTGTGTAAGGTTTTGTAAAGATTTAGAATTTATTTGTAGGATTTTAAGGTTGTTGAAAATAGCCCCATTCAAAATCAGTGGGAAAAAAGTGGCTAAAAAATTACAAATACCTGAAATACCAAAAGTCATAGCTGGCATTGCACGAAAGAGCTGAACGTTTTGATGTATGAATGTTTGGAGCACAAAAACTGTGGAACGAGAAAGGTGCTGAAAAACGTACGGAAGAACAAATGATCTCTGTTGTGTGAATGCCAAACAGACATTCACACAATTATTAAACATGTTAACACAACAGTGTTGGTGGAACATTGTTAAAAGTTTTAATGATCATAATGTTGAGTCTTACTGGGGAATCAAACATAAAGTAAAGATAC
>NW_013953545.1:133591-136279 GCF_001266775.1 Austrofundulus limnaeus
TGTCAGACCTGTGGGAAAAGTTTTAACCAAAAAATTCATTTAGTCACTCACATGAGAATTCACACAGGTGTGAAACCTTTCTCTTGTCAGACCTGTGGAAAAAGTTTTAGTACAAACAACAGTTTATTCATGCATGTAGGAACTCACACAGGTGAGAAGCCCTTCTCATGTCAGACCTGTGGGAAAAGTTTTAACCAAAAAAGCGGTTTAGTCTATCACARGACAACTCACACAGGTGAGAAGCCCTTCTCCTGTCAGACCTGTGGGAAAAGGTTTAATCAAAAGGTCCATTTAACGTCCCACATGAAACTTCATACAGGTGAGAAACCCTTCTCCTGTCAGGCTTGTGGAAAAACATTTTTTTTCGAAAGTATCGTTATTTCTCACATGAGAACTCACACAGGTGAGCGGCCTTTCTCATGTCAGACCTGCGGGAAAAGTTTTAACCAAAAAATTCATTTAGTCACTCACATGAGGACTCACACAGGTGAGAGGCCGTTTATGTGTACGACTTGTGGAAAAAGTTTTAGTCAAAAAGGCAATTTAATAATCCACATGAGAACTCACACAGTTGAGAAGCCTGAGTGTTTTAAGAGTTCCCAGAACATGTAAAAAAATCTACTTTAATTCAAGTTGACCTTTGTTTAGAAGAGAGCTCTGTTATCATCCAGTTAAATCCCATTTATTCCTCTCACCACACTATTTAAAGACAAACTGAGACAAAGACTGAGTCAGTGTTTAAACTGTGGCTGTCAGAGGTAGTTTGTTAAAAATGTAGAAACCTCTAGAGGAAAATGTACACAGAGACATGAGGTGTTCAGATATTTCAGGTTAATTGTTGAAATAGTTTCTTTATGTTGTTTCAATAACAGATTATTTTTGATGTWCAGTTACATTGTTGTCTCTTTGTCCTGCAGACTGTAGAATCTGTAACACGTTTTATCAACAAGCTGCAGTTAAAACTGTTCAGACTTTGAGTCAAGTCATTAATAAAACATGTTTTTATCTCAACAAGGTGTTTTCGTTGTTAGTCTGTAGTTTTGACCGCACACTCACAGTGTGACAGCAGCCAGTCACATCCAGCTTGTATCATTATTTAATAAATCATTTTTAAATTTAAGCACAGTTCTGATTGCAGGTGAAGCCAGACACACCGCAAAACAACTAAGAGAAAATGATTACAAATTAGTGATGTTACGCTCGACACTGTTTTGAGCGAATGAAGCAGAAGTGTGGTAAGATGGTGTTGGGAGCGCTGCTTCAGCACGCTGATAATCACGTGACTAATCCAAACAAGACTTCGTTACGTCACATGTTGAACTGTTTCAACCTTTGAAAAGGACCTGATTCATGTAAAAGCAGTGTTTTTTAAGGGGAGGTGCCACGTGAAAGAGTCTTCTACACTGGAGAGGGAGCAGCAAAGAAGAGCAACAGATTGACCATCTCAGCCGAAATAATCTTATTTTTAAATAAAAATTATTTTTGACCCCGCCCCCCCCACACTGCACGTAAATTTCCATTTTAGTCCTCATTTTAAAACACTTTTTACTGATTTATTATTTCTTGCCAAAGAGTATTTATGTAAAGATCCTGTTGAATAATGAACTTCTGTTTCAGGGATAAATATGTAGAAGAAAGTTGTGTGAGGTATTTGTAAAACTGAAATAACAGATATTTCAGACTTGCTGTGTGATCATGTTTTTTAATATAGAAACTGTAGAAAAATGCTATGATTAATAAAAACAATGCAGACTTTTATTTACATGTGATATTTAGCAAAGCAATAATTATGAACAATAAGCTTCAGGTTTATATAAATAAGATCACAGCTGCTTCATCACATACAGGATTTTGTGACGGCACAGCCACATTTTACTGTAATATTTTATTATTATTCTTAAAGAAAACAGTCAGGATGTTGAAGATGTGTGTAGAAGTTTTATTATCCAGAACAGAGGCTGACTGGTTCATCAGTTTGTGCTTCTTTGTTTCATGAAGCTGGAATGTTAAAGCTTGGCCAACAGATGGAGAAACACTTAAATGGATCAATTGATACGAAACACTGAGTCATTTTTTAAATTGAACAAAATCAAACATTAACAAAAAAAAAAACTATGACATTCTCATCAACAAAAATCAATAATTTCCATTTGTATTTAGAGCACAACTTCAATCTTATAGAACAAGAACTTTTTTCTTTCTTTTTAACAAAGCTTAAGTGTAGAAGAGGATTAGAGCCACTGGGGAAAAAAGGAATTCTGACTTTAATCTCAGAATTCTGAGATTAAAAAGTCAGAACTCCTTTTTCTCCCAGTGACCCTAATCCTCTTCTGTACGTAAGAAACAAAAAATAGAACTAAAAATAAAATAAAATAATTTAAGGAGTTATTAACTGAAATTTCTTCATTAATTTGTACAATTTTTCAGCTTTTGCATTTTCGTTCATTACAGCACAGAATGAGGGAGAACATTTTGAAAATCAACATTTAAGTTTATAAAATTTCGCAAACACTGAGTCCTTTCAGCACAATTAATTCATATTGATTCAGTGATTCAGAAAGCCTCGGTTTATCCATCACTAGTACAAAACAAAATTAGACTAAAAATAGTTTAAAATGATTTGAACAATTAGTTTTTACATTTTATACAAACCGATTAGAGCCGCTCTCCAGTAGGTGACGGTAACGC
>NW_013953545.1:137915-138307 GCF_001266775.1 Austrofundulus limnaeus
TCTGCAGCTGCAGAAGCATTGGCTGCTAGCAGAAGTTCTGCCACTGCTTTGTGCTCCTGCTGCAGATAAACTTAGTTTCAAACTTTGTCTAAAATATTCTTCTATTAGTGCAGAATAATCCAGTCCAGGTTTGAAGAGGCTAAATGTTCAGGGTTCCTGCAGATCCTTAAAGTCTTAAAATCCATCCACATCAATCCAAAGTTAAAGCCTTAATTAACCTTAAAATGTCTTGAATCAATCTTTCAGAGGTCTTGAAAATGTTAACACATTGTAAATATGATGATTCATCTCAAATATTAAAATAATGGGTAAATACAACTCCTGATCAAAATCTTAAGACCAGTCAAAAAAGTGCAAGAATTTCCATTTTGCACTACTGGATCTTAAGAAGG
>NW_013953545.1:139307-139674 GCF_001266775.1 Austrofundulus limnaeus
CTCTCAGAACTCTGCTGAAGCTGAGAACCAAGTTCAGGAAGGAAGCAGGACTGGAGATCGGCCCTTAGTGAAGACAGAAACATTTCTTTGTTTTACTTGTGGGAAACCATTCAGGTCGAGGCATACTTTATCTGATCACATGAGAACTCACACAGGTGAGAAACCCTTCTCATGTCCGTGTTGTGGGAAAGGTTTTAACCAAAAAAGTAATCTAGTCAGTCACATGAGAACTCACACAGGTGAGAGGCCCTTCTCATGTCCAATCTGTGGGAAATATTTTCCATACAAAAGTGGTGTAACTGCTCACATGAGAACTCACACAGGTGAGAAGTCGTTCACATGTCAGACCTGTGGGAAAAGTTACCGT
>NW_013953546.1:0-9342 GCF_001266775.1 Austrofundulus limnaeus
GACGTGGCATGTTCGTACGAACTCTTCATACGAACAAAAGTAAGAGAAATTTAGGATAAGAATACGAACATGTTCTTGCATGAGGCCCATTCATCCCAAAGGTGTTCTAGTGAGTTGAGGTCAGGACCCTGTCAAGTTCATCCTCACCAGACTCTGCCATCCATGTCTTTATGGATCTTGCTTTGTGCACTGGAGCACAGTCATTTGGATGGGTGAGCAAATACTTTTGGCAAYAWAGTGTACATAGACACAAKGAAGTTCTTTCCAACCATTTTTGTACTTCTCCATCATCATCCTCAAAGCAAATATGGTGTCTATGGTGCACTTTCTTGGCATGAAACCATACTGCTGCTCACACTAATAGTCACCTCTTGTCTAAATCTTACTTCCACAGCTCTCTCCCAGATCTTCATCATGTGGCTACAACTCTGTACATCACCCTTCTTAAAAAAAATTGGCACCAGCACACTATAATGTTTGTAATAATCCAAGATGACAAAATGCCAACATTTTCATGCATAAACTTCCTGGTTGAAATATCGGTTTAGTTGTACATTTTTTGTGTAAAATATTTAGAACCTGCAGAAAAAGGAGTGAATCAAACGTTGTGACAGTAATAAACACACAGTACCTCAGATCTGATAGTACATCACATAAATCTGAACTCAGGTGGTTTTCATAAAACACTCCTTATTATCACTGTAAAAACTGTGAGCATGTAAATGTTTTCAGTCCTAGATTTGGATTTGTTTATAATCTTTTATCTTTGTAATAGCGGGGATAAAAGTTCAAATCTTTCGGAATGCTTGGTTCAATGTTACAAACTGCAAATACAGAAAGTTTTAACTGGGAATGTGACATCTGAAGCGCTGCAGTCGTTCAGTGAAGATGACAGGAATGACCATAACCTCAAATTTTACACACCGTAAATGTCAACCTCTGTCCCACAAAAGGTGTCTGACCTTTYCCACTAATGAAGATGGAAACCCAGGAGGTGATTGTTTGTATGAAACATTACAGTACAGAGTCTCAAACAGGTTCTTGTCTTTTTTTTTTCTTATATACCTAAATCTTCCAGCACTAGTCTGCTGCAACTTATCGTAAAGGCTTTAATTTTCCCAACATAAGTCAGTTAATCTCATCCTTAAGGTTTATTTTAACTTTTCTTTTTCGTCAAAAAGTGATACATCCATCAGTATTTATGAACAATGCCCAATAAATCAAAACTAACATGCAGTTGTTGATCAAATGTGGATATTTTTCTTCAGCTGCTCCAAAAAATTAGGTGTTTAACATTTTCTTTCACGTCTTGTGTTTTTCAAACGAAGCTGTAAAGCTTCAGGGTTGTTTTTCTTCTTTTTAAATCCCCCTGACAGCAGCATCCCACTGATCTTCAGAATGTGTGCCTGGCAATGAGTTTAAGGCAGTGGTTCCCAAACTTTTCAGCTTTTGACCCACAAAATGCCAGCAGCAGAGACCTGTGACCCCAGCTGTTGTTGGTTGATGAACATTGGTTTCACGTCAAACAAACAAGAGCATAATAACATTATTTATTACTCTCTTTTTGTCCATTTTAAGTACACTAACTTTACTCATTTGTAACAACAAAGGCAAAAAATTATTGATAGTTGTAATTTTTAGTGTAATTAATTCAGAAAATCTTTTCAGGACCCCACCTTGATGTTTCGGGACCCCACTGTGGGTCCCGACCCCAACTTTGGGAACCACTGGTTTAAGGTATATTTTTGAATTCTTTTTCAAATGTGGTCTTTTCTGACACCTACAGGTGACACTTGTTATTACAGCACTTCTCGTGGCTACGATGCGTCTGAGTTACACACGTGTTCAGTTGCTTGTTAATACAAATATTTAATCAACCAATCAGATTGCAGCGACTCAGTGCCTTTGAGGATGAGTGAAGTTCAAGCCGAGCATCAGAAATGGGGGAGTTTGGTTCCTCGCACTTGATGGGTCCAAAAATGTCTTCCACAGAGAGAGAATAGAAGGTACCAGTACGTTTATCATTTTATTTGCATGTCACATGGTGATCCATATTTGCCCCAACATCTCAAGTCACATTCAAATACAGAGCACTGAATTCAAACATCTTTATTTTGTTAACAGTTTCTCATACAGTTTACCTTTAATACATTTTTTCTCTTACTTTTTTAGAAACTGACTGCAAATAAAATAGAAAACAATGGGACACGACTGCATCATAATCCACGACTTAATCTCAATTTTTTTTCCCATTATGGAAAGGAAATGTTCCGGTTTCTTTTTTAAATGTATGAACGTGATTCGAATCGCTGACTTTACACCAATCTAATGTAAAAACTTGAGTTCATTATATACACAGGAGGGAGGCGAAGAAAGAGGAATCGAAACTTAAGATCAGAGGGTTACCTTGTTAAACATCACGAAAAAAAGAAAAAGGAGACTGTTAGCTTCAGGGAGCCAACCTCTCGAGCCTCACACGGACGTCGTTTCGGTTACAGCGGGCTGAGAAAAAAAGCACACGCCACACACATGAGCAGGTTCTGTACAGAGGAGCGAGGGCGAGGCTTTGAGGCAATGCTTTGTAGTAAACTAGATCTTTCTGCCTGTCTGCAGCGGGCTGCTGCTGTGTCCGTAGGCTGGCTGTAGGTCTGCATGAGGAATGGAAGGACAGCTTCTCATCTGCTTTATGAAAAAGGCAGAGAACGCCATGGCTTTTTCTTTTTTTTTTTACATCTGGTATTTCAGTACAAAAGTCTGTGCTTTTTACCAGCACAGGTGCAGTGGTGAGCTCAGCATGTAGTCACCAGTTTGATGGACACTGAATCGGTTTTACCCATACACCTTGGTTTTTCTTACAGTTTCTGTTACGCAGTGATCATGCATTCCAGTGCTAAATGAGATGTCATGGTCTCTGTCAGCAAAACTAGAACCAAGTAAAGAAGAAAGAAAAACGAATGTTCATATTTGTTCAACCCTCCTGCTGCCCTTGGGTCAAAATGATCCATAAGGGCCCCAGAAGGGTCACCCTGGCTCTGCCTGGAGTCTTTTTCTTTTTAACATTTTAGCAGAAGGAACCCACAGGCAAACTGCTCTCATGAGGACACATTTCACAACTTTTCTCCCTTTAACAAGAATACAGCTGCTGCTGCTGTTACTGTCAAAATATGGGTTACCAAAAAATATGTCACATTAAAATCCATAAACAAAAGATGTAAAACGAGAGCATAAACCCAACATTGTTTTTTTTTTTTTCATCTCCAAACCCGGATCTTTGTCGGAAACATATCGGCTGTGATCGACAGAGCTGATGGTGACGGCACAGGGCTTCAACCTCAGAGGCATTTTTAAATAAAAAACACAAGGAACACGTCTTTTAAAGGAATCCTTCAGACATTTTGAAGCAATATGAATAAGTTTAGTTGAGGGGTGTTTGAAAACAAATGGAAACAAATCTAATCTCCAAAAATTTTGGATTATTTCAAGTGAACACTTTTTAAAAACTTTTACATGACAATATCATTTCAGCATGACATTTCTATCAAAGGCTGCACTAGACGTTTGCCAGCTGGCTGCTTGTATTTGTTCTTACATAGAACTTGTACATAGATGTACATATAACCACAGTATTTTGCAAAAATGAAATATAAAACTAACGATGTATAAAGGTTTAAAAAGTATTCACTTTTAAAAAAGCAAACTTTAGATATAAGTGTTTTAGGATAACAGCAGTCTCGGCCTTCAGACTGACTATTWATGAACTGTTTCCATAAACTGAGGATAATGAAAACAGTACTTGCAACGGGTTTATTTTAACTGTGCATAACTTTTATTTGGCGAAATTCCACTTGGAAATGTCTGAATGATTCCCGTATCATTTGACAGTGTTAGCAATAATTACATGTACTTAAAACAAACTGTACGTTCTATTTGAGAAGCAAAAATGTTGATGAGCTGAACACAGAAGACCAYGAAAAGGCAGCAAACAGTTCATCAGGTTGACTACCTTCTCCTCTTTGCAGGCTGTGAAATCCTGAGCCTCAGATTAGTTTTACAGAAAAAAAATCAGCTGCATTTTTAGTAAAACTTTTGAAAATTTTGTTTGGGCACTTTTCATTACTTTAGCTATTATTAGATCACTGAGACAAATCCCATTCAGTTTTCATTTAGTTTCTGTTCTGATAATCAATTTTAGCTGTTTGAAAAAAGCATTACAGCCTTTTTTTAATGTAAAATCAACAAGCACGTGTCAGCTCAAGGACTGGTCCAACAACGACAGCACAGAACTATTTTGTTTTTTCATTAAAAATGGTTTTAGGTGACAAAGCAGATTTGCCGATTTAARGCCACAAAAGTTGTCAAAATACACATTTTCTCATATTTATTAGAATTTTTATGGCTTTTAAAACAGTTTTTACATCAATAATAGTTTAATATTAATATAGTGTAATCCAAATAAGTTTGAACTCATTTGGATTTTTCTAACAGCAAATAATTCTTGTTTTTGTTTACAACTAATTTGGGTAGATTTGAATATTTCAGCACAGCTCATTTATCATCTTAGCCCTAACTTTTGCTTTAACTCTCCAACGCAATTTCTTTCACCAATAAAACTCTGTCGACTCATCCTTACAGATTTTAATCCCTTTTTCTTCAGAAAACGAGAGAACTTTAATTTTTCACTTTCAAACCAGCGTCTCCAATTCCATCTTTCTCCCTCTGACTTTATTCACACTCAAGGAAAATTTTGTTGATGTAAGCAAACAACTCGCAATTGTCGCAATTAAAACCTGACTGTACTGATTATGCTGATTAATTTCTATATTATGCATTTTGGTAGTGAATAATGTATATTTTAGTTATCATAGAAGAACAAAAATTGAAATCAAAAACACTTAATATGACATATTTTGACAGGTATGACTTTAAATTCTACAAACCTCAACAGATTGATAGCCTTTTTAGAAAAATCAACATATCAAATTAGTATTTTCCTATTGAGGGAGTTGTGATGTAAATATACACTGTAAATGCTGATAAATCAACAAGGTAAAAACAGAAACAACTCAATATAAATATAATAATATKGTTCTGTAATATAATATTATAATGTTCTGTACCATTTTAAGACACATACCTTCGAGTAAAAAACAAAATCCACTCTTTGTTCTTATAAATATTTTGTTTCCAAATCCAAGCTGTGAACAGACTGGTCCTAACTGAACTAAAAGCACGCATGGCGACGACGCTCTCTGCTCCTCGATGTTCTGGCAGAGCTCGTCAGTGACGATTACAAAGCTGGACTATATACAGTACACAATCATTGTTACCCATCATGTGTTTTTCTTTGTAAGTCCATTTTTTTTTTCAAAAATAAAAGCAAGGAACTGCAAAAGCACTGGATGAACTGAGTTTCCCAGGTTTCTACGCTGCTTCTAAGCTTTGTTTGAATCTTTTATTTTCATCCTCAGCTGCACCAACCTAAACAGGCTGAGGAACTTTCTGGTTAATACTTTCTTTTATGTTTCATCCTGGTGGCGTCAGCTCTACCACCGAGCTCTAATCTCGTTGCAAATTCCACTGCAGCAGTTCGCCTTTAATCTTTTTTTTATTCAGTAGTTTTAAATCTCTGTGTATATTTGGCAGATGCTTTTCATCTTACGAATTAATGCACTGGTTAAACACGGTGAGATCACATGATAGAGTAAGAAGCTCTGTACAGAGTTGATTGTTGGCATCTTAGTGACTGGGCTCTCTCTGGTTTTAACTTTGAACAAAAAAACAAAAAAAAAAAAAAACCCAACCCCTGTTCTGACCCCAAAACAGGATGTAGCAGAAACATAAGTACAAATTAAACACAATGTAATTCTTTGAAAGAGCACTGTTCTGTCCTTCATTTCACTTTTTTTTTTAAAATTGATTTTGTGTACTCATAACCCAGCGCTTAATATCTGTCAGCAGTGCTCCAGAGTGCTCGAGAGCACGTAAGGTTCTTGTATCATGATGCAAACAGTCGTTGGTAATAAGGTAGCGATTAGGATGTCGGTGAAGTGGAGAGAGGAAGGAGCGGAGAGAGGGGAGGCGTTAATGAGAGCGTAGCTGTATTAACATTTGAAGAAAAGGCAGGCGAAGGAGGCCAGCAGGAGCCACAGTGAGTGGGAAACACAGGCAGAGCCGCTGATGTCTCGACCTGATCCGGGTCCTGCAGGAGAGAGGTGGAGACAAGAGTTCAGTCAGACTTCAAAGAGCCACTGATTTGGAACAAAGCAAATGATACAGATGTTCTGATGAGTCTGGACAAAATAGTTTTTGGCTTTTAGCTTTTATTWAAAAAAAAAATCTGAAGCCTTCTTGCTGTAAAACAACAGCACTTTGAACCACTCTGCACCCCCAATACTCCACTCTGCCCACCACACTCATCTGTTGATGACTTCATATAAAAGAACACATTTAGTCGATACAACCCTAATGTATAAATCTGCAGTTTCATTTTTTGTTGAGTCAGTGATTCATTTACAAGAATGGGATGCGGCCTTCCAAAGTGACTGCAGACAACAAGCAGGTGTTTGGCGCCATCTAGTGGTCATTTGCTGTCATACATCAGTGGTTCCCAATCTATTTTCCTCAAAGCCCACCTTTCCCGTAGCAATAAAAACATATAAGAATACAAGATAATAAATATAAGTGAAGAATTACAAAAATAAAAAAATAGAAGAGCAAAGCAGGGTTTTAATTATTCAAATGGACTTGTTTTGGTGATTTATTGTGATATTATTTGTCTGATTTATTTTTTTATTGAAACAATAAATTGATATTTTCACAACCTCTGAGCAGACAAGGTTAACACCTGTCATGGCTGACTTGTTTTCTTGATCAATGCTTCATAATATGGAAGASTTCAATTACAAGTAGGACCATGGCCTTGAGAGATTCATGCTTTAAGACTGAAGAACTTAAATAGATTTAACTAAAACAACAAACATCTGCATCAGTTTGCAAATGCTGAAATGTTTTTATTTTTTAATTATTTTATAAAGGTTCTTCAAAAACCTTTTGGAACTGCCAATAATATTTGTTTTGCAAAGCAGATAAAATCAACTGTTAATTAAAAACATGGCAAGAACATGACTTTGAGGCTATTTGACTGTAATTGTTTACTCTGAAGTGTTACCAGGTCTGGCAAAGACAAAACTGTTTCTACAGCTGGCTCAGTTGTGGTTTGGTGCTGTCCCACTCATGGACCACTTACAGCAAACCACATCTGGGCCACCAAAGGGCTGTCATTCTTGTGGTTTCTGTGCTGAGTGTTAGTGCATTGTGTGGGCCAGAACTGGGCCAGACAAATTTTGCTATGTGGGATACATCAGAGCCATAGTGTGATGAAGTGATTGAGGTTTGTAGACATTTTGGGTAAAACTGTTTGACTCCTTGAAATTATTAAACGCTGTGTCATTTTCAATATCTACATAAATATTAAAATCCACCACTATTTTTAATTTCATTAGTGTTCAATAAAAAGTCTGAGAATTCAGACAAAAACTAAGAACAAGGGCCTGGTGGAGGATATATGACAAAAAGAAAACTATTCTTTTCTCATTTCCATTTTGCATGAGAAGGGATGAGGGTCAAAGACACAAAATATTTAAACTAATAATTGGTTTTACAATAATCAATAGACCTGCATAAGCAAAGGCGGCTACTGTGCCACATCCACCTGCTGTACATGAAAATGTTAATAACTAGCAGGAGTAGAATAATTTATACTAACAAAATCCTCCCATTTTTTTAAATTCCTGACTAAAATGAGATAAATATTATGTTCAATATTTCACATGCATTGGTTTTATTGATTTTGTTCTGATTAAGTCACTGTTTATTTTTAAAAGCTTTGTATAATTTATGTTTTCTTGAGCTCAGTTTTAGTTAGCTGTTTTTACAGCCACTTGTTACCCCCGTTCCAACGTTTGTTTTATATGTGTTGCTGTTGTTATATTTAAAGTGACTATTTTTCCTAAAAAGGTACAATTTCTTAGTTTATTATATCTCTTTTGTTTCCATTGTAAGAAAATATGGGTTGTGAATCATATTCTGCTTTAATCTCATATCACAACATAGCTCAATGTTCGAACAACAGTTTTGTAAAAAAAGATTTTTGCTGTTTTGACTTGGGACAAGGTTGGCATGCTAAACGGGCTTGGACCCCAGTCATTACTGCTTTGCAGTTCTGATTTAGTTAGGTACTATTCATTAGCTAAGTTCTGCACAAGGTGTGGTTTGTGTGTATTTATTTCCCCATGTGTTTAGTTTCACCTGCTTTTGGATGAAACATAAAAAAAATGTTTTCCTGAAGTGGTTYGCTTTGTTTTGCTGCAGCTTGTGGAGCTCTCAGGGGCTTCACAGAAACAACAGTGTAAATGTGCACATTATTTTATCACAGAGAGAGAAAAAAAGAATGAAACGACTGAGTTTATAGAGCGTGTTTTACTGTTGATCAAACTTCAATCAGCAGAACTGCAGCAGATGTTTTCTTTTCCTCCAGGAGTTTGTGAGAATCATTTAGTTCTTTGTACCACATTTTTATTGTCTCACGGCTTTATARAACCAACTTATTGTAGTTTGAAAAACATTCAGTCATTGCAATCCATTGGAAATTTTTCTTTTTTTTCAGTTGTTGTAATTTGTTGTTAGTGAGCCAAACAGAGCCATCTGTTTGAGCAGCAATTGTCCTGAAATAGTTAGTTTAGGAGAGGAGGCTGCCGCAGCAGTTCCAACCAGTACTGAAACACCAGCTTTGGAAAGCAGCCACAGCTCAAACTGAGCCTGGTTTTGTGTTGCGAAACAACTGTTTGGCCTGTCCTGTGGGGTTTAAGGTGAAATTTTAGGACATCAACAAATAATCAAATGTTTGTCCAACAGAATGATAGATGAATGCTTTGCTCTTCTAAAACATTTATTTCCTGTTGGTTTGTTTTCTTATCAAATATATTCTAAAATAAGCAATCATTCTTGAAAGCAGAAGTGAAATTCAAGAAACTGTCACAACAAGTCCTGGTAAAAAGAAAATATTCTGTCTATATAATCTGTTTGGAGTTTATAATGTTAGAATAAGAAAAAAATAATTTATAAGTGGAAAACCAGAGTCATTTTTTCAGAGTCAGTATAGAGTGAATGAGCCTCATGCAAGAACATGTTCGTATTCTTATCCTAAATTTCTCTTACTTTTGTTCGTACGAAGGGTTTGTACGAACATGCCACGTCAGATTCAACAAACTCTTCTATCTTCAGGAAAAGTGTGTAAATGAGCTGCGTAAATTACACCTGTTCTTATCCAGCTGCTCGTGCACG
>NW_013953546.1:9352-11264 GCF_001266775.1 Austrofundulus limnaeus
CTGTAGGAGGGGGACAACTGAAAACGGAGGCCTCCACCTCTGTTTAATGATGGACGGTCTTTTAAGCTAATTCAAGCAGAATAGCCTATTGTCAACATAATTATGGAGTGTGATTTATTTTCAACTCAAAATATCTTCAAACTAACGAAATATAAAGTTATTAGTGAAGAAAACCTGTCTGGATAACAGCAGACTGACTGCTCGTAAAATATACGACAGGTCTGGACCACTCGTGAATTTTGTTCGTATCTGAAAAAAATCTTAGAATACGAAAACATTGGTAAATGCTACAAATTCTCCTAAATCACTCGTACGCACAACTTAAGAACAAATCCGTGCGTACGAACGGTTCTTGCATGAGGCCCAATGTCCAATAACTTCACTCTGAGTTCAGTTTCTGTGTTGCTCAGAGAAATTAGAGTCTCCAAATGGGTGTTTTAAATGTTAAAGATAAACAGGACAAGCAGAAATGTGACTAAATTTCACTGGAAGGATTGTCAAGTGTGATAAGCCTTCAGTTTGACAGGATGTCCTTGTGTTTAGTTTCTGGTTTCCTGCAGGACCTGAAAGTTGAGCCTGGGTTTAGAGAAACTGAGTATTTCATTTCCAGAAAGAGAAATAAGTGAAGTTTTAAATCTATTACAATGCTAGGGGCAATGCACAGGACGGGTCACAGCAAGGGCTGCGGGTAGCAAACGWATCAGTTTTTGTCACACAACCATATCAGCGAGACACGTTGTCCTCTATCTCATGGATTAAAGCCTTTAATTTTACAGCCTCCAGTTAAGTGAATATTTATTTTACACCGTGACTATAGGTAGCCACACAGATTTATAATCTGAGGAGACTAGATTTTAATTTCAATAGACTTGAGGTATCTTTGAGTTGACTTTGACATTTTTAATGTAAAACTTTTAAATCTCTTTGAACTTTTATATATCGCTTTTTTCCACTTTGAGCCATACGGTATTTCTTCATTTCCACATTTAACTGACTCCCATGCAGAGATAAGTACGTGCCAATGATTAAAAGTAAAGGTTTTACTTCGCAGCCTTGCTTCCAGTTGTTCAGCAGTAAAGCTGAGAGCAAAGCACAAAAAAAAGGAAAAAAAAAAAACTGCAGAGAATTTCCTCCCCGCTGAGCTTAAATCATTCATGAGGAAACATGGTTAATGGAATTAATATTTTAAAGTTACTCAGCTCCACTTTGACTCTTGCTGATGTTAAATGGTGGATTGTTAAAACATAGCACTGAGATAAAACATCATGTTACCTATTTATCTTTTTAAAACGATAAAAATATTGACATATTTCAACATATAGTCGAACGCAGATATGGCAGTAGCATTGGCACTCACTATAGAGGAAAAGGCTGGCACTCTGAGTACCCAGTCGGTTTGAGGCCACACAGGTGTAGTTTCCATAATCTTCTTCAGTGACATTAGCAATCATGAGAACAGTGGTCGTGCCAAGAATTTGGATATTGATGCCCTGGGTATTGGACAGTCTGGAAACGAGAGACAGAAAATAAACAGCATCAGACCATTTCAGGTGAAGGACAAAGCTAAACTCAGCAAAACTGCAAAGACGTTTATCAGAATTATTGAAAAGAAAGCAAAGTGTGCCATGTGAGCAAAGCTGCAGTGTCAGTACATATTTGTTTATTTCTTTACTAACAATCAATCAGGAAAGTGTTCAAAGTAAATATCCAAACACATCTAAGTTTAAGTTGTAACAATGTGGCAGCTTTTGCAAATCAATCCATTTACATAAACTATTATATTTTGCGTTCTTCACTTATGTTTTGTAAGGGGGGCTTCAATTAATTTTTTTTCAACATTTTAAAATTTATTTAGATTTTTCTTTTTTAATACATAAAGAGGAAAGAGGACAAGAGAAAAAAGGGGAAATAT
>NW_013953546.1:11306-39480 GCF_001266775.1 Austrofundulus limnaeus
ACAAACTTGTTTTTATATCCTAGTGGGGCCCGTCCATTGACTTGCATTCAAGTTTTGGTAATTTTATATCCTAACCCTGACCACAAACCCTAAGGCTAACCTCACACCTCTTGCCGAGATTAACCTTCAGGGTGGATGTAGCTCGCTAGCAGCCTCACACCGATGACCTAGTTGATGTCATCATTTACCCAGAATGCTTTGTGTGTAAATAAAATGGCCTCCTCCGTGTAATATATATTTAAACTTTTAGTTTAAAAATGATAAAAACCGAACATCCTACAGTATTTTTACAGTCTTGATTTTACAGTTAAAGTGTATGTTCGTCATATAAAGTCTAATGTTACAACTAATCGGGGATCCCTTTAAAAGTGACTGTGGAAGACCGAAGACCCAACCCCGAAGACACAAGGCAGACACAGAGGACCCCGACCGGCCCCAGACCCCGAGAACCACCAGCACCCTGGCGGTCAACGGCACACCCCACCAGGGGGCAGAGTAGCAGCGGACCCTCAGACAAACCAACAGCAGGGGTGGCCCAGGCCCCGGCCTGACAAATACCCACAAATACACAATCGCACCAACCCACCATCATCCCCATACCCACTCATTCAAAGACATACAAGAAGGACGCCACATTCCACTCATGCTCCCGATACACACTCTATACCCCCCAGGTCCAGGACAGGTACCCGCCCCCTACAGGAGGAAGCACACACATGAACCCAGGGGGTAGACCCAATCATTCTGGGGTGGAGAGGAGCAGATAGCCAAGGCCTGGCCCGGGCCACAGCAGGCCACCCGGCCAGCCCCCCCGCCGCAGAGAAGCCACGTCCACAACCACCTCCACACACCGCCAATGGCCAAGTGCACACCCCCAACCAACCACCCACTGGACGCTGGCAGCCACCCAGGCCAGTGGGCCACCCATGGCAACCAGGAGCCAGACCCCAGGAGTCCAAGCAGCACCAGGGAGGACGGAGCGCCAGCCCCAACCCCAGCAACCCTCCAAGCCCCGAGCCCACCTGCAGCCCAGTGTTAATTAGATTTTTCTAATAAACAGATGTTTTACACAAGAGTTCATCTGGAGTTTTGATCATTTACTATTCCTGCATACAATCATATTTTTTTTTAATTTCATCACAGAGGATATTTTCTTGCAGGCAATAGATTTTCAACAGCAGAGCTTGGTGTCAGTCACTGAACTTACCGTAGTCTGTGTAAATGCTATTAAAAACAGAAAAGCTTTTTTCATTTAGAAACACTTCATTACTAAATTTATAACGGCAGGAGATTATTGTTGGCCTTCGGATTATAAATCAAACTATACAGAGCTTTTAAAACAAATTCAACAATGATGGAATAGTTGATTAAAAATATAAAATAAATGCAAAGCAGTTGCTTTTCCCCTTTAGAATAATAGTTAGATGTCCTTGTTCTTTTACTTAAAAAAACGTTATGCTCTTGTTTGAGGTAGATAAACACACGTAAACATCTCCACACGCTTCTATCTGCAAATGCAGATTTGTTTCTGTTCATACTCTGGTTTAAGGCTGAGATTTGTCCGTACCGTTCACAAAATATCTCATGAAGCATTATGTGGATTTTAATGAAACTTTCATAAAGTAATCATTGTTTGCATTTATAACTGATTAAATTGTGGAGTATCCCCAAATGAAGATGGCCGTAACAGCTTATCTTTAATCAATACACCTAAAAAAATGGTTTTATAGTAACTGAGAATCATCCTCAACACATTCTTTGAAAGATTTTAAGGTTTGGTTAAACAGAATAACAGTTTAAATGTATGACATGAAAGGCAGAAGGAGATATGCATTCCTTGAAGAAAAGATTGGGCTTTAATTAGATGAAACTTACCGGTATGTGCTTTTTAATCTGAACCCTGACATTTCTGGTAGGTTTTATGATGCTTTGACAATCATTTACGTCATTATGAAACTCAGTGTACAGTTAATGAATCAAAAGTATGGACAGACTCCAACTGTTCATCCTGGTCAGTGGAAGTCTTAATGACACCGCCCGCTTGTTCCAAACCGACTGGGGCCTTTTCCATCATGAACATGATGAAGTTCATTTAAGGTGCCACATCGTAATCCTGCCTAAGTCCGGGGTAATTGGTAATCAGAATTTGAGCAGGGAAGCGAGACGTTTGTGCTGACGCGTGCTTGGCAGACAGAAAGTCTTAACGTGAAGCGGGAAACTCGGATCGTAGCGCCACATAATTCAGCTCACAGGGGAGAGGGGAACTTGATAAAGTGCTGAGGTCCTTCCCGCGGGGACACCTTGGCAACACAGGCAGCAGGCGAGTTTGTGTTTGAAAGTCAAAGAGAGAAACCAAAGAGAGGCCAAGTGCACCAGCAGTGTCCCCCACTTCATCTAAAAGCAACTCTGCCCCCCCCCCTCCACCTCCTTCCCTACACCTCACACCTCCTCCCCGTCAATGATAAGGCCAGCAGCAGATATATTCTCCTGTGTGTCTTCATGAGAAGTGACTGCACTATTAAAAAGGTCTTTCTACCCACTGAGCATGCTGAGAAATCCAGATAATACACAGCACCACAGGGAGCTGAGAGCCAACAGCTCCTTTGACAAAAGATTACAAAGTGTGATGGTAATGCAGCAGCGAGGGGGTAAACTGACCCGGGCAGGTCAAAATGCAGATTATTTTATTTTTATTTTATTTTATTTTTTTGGTTTCAGAAAGACCTAACCCTCCTTGACAAAATGCCTATCTCCCTAAGTGTTTAATGTCAGTGGGTTTCAGGGGAAGGGTGTATTCCATTGATCTATATTACTGGATTGGACATCCCGTGCGCCACACAGGTGCCATTGCTATGCATTGAGTTTTGACTCGGGAACATCCATGAATGGTGGTAAAAAGGGGGATGCAGCAGACAGTCATGCAAGGAATATCAAAAAGGGATGCAATGTTTTGCCATAAATTGTCAACACTACAACAACAAGATGACAAGATCAAAGTTATCACATTTTACAGGTCATTAAAATATTTTTTATTTTAAAAAATGTCAGAAATGTGGAAAGTAGGTCAGCTATGCTAGCTTGATTTTGACAATCTTATGTCGGGTAAAGCAACGAAAAGACAAATTTGCTGTTCCAACAAATTGTTATTTTTTTTATTAATAGTGATATCATGTTAGGATAATATTGTGAGAGGCAAATATAATGGACAACAGTAAAATTACCTTTACCACTACTAGGCTGAACTGTGTAGATATTACTGGTACTGATGTTCTGTCCAGTCAGCATATGGCATATCCTGTATTTCAGGGCTATTCAACTAAACTGCTCTGGAGGCCACAGTTACTGCAGGTCAACAGCTCAGGGGCCAAACATCCAGCAATTAAAGTCATTATGTAAATAAACTAAGTACAAAGATCTGTTACCTTTGAATGAGTTTATTTTGCTGCATTTAATCATTAATACAACATACAGAACCCTATAAAAGTAGTGATAATAAAACAGTATCAAAATGAACACATTATGCCTCCTGTTTGACATAAATAATATTTTGACATCTCTGACTTGCCAAATTTTTAAACCAATTTTATTTTTACTTTCATTATTTTTTATTTAACTATTTGTAATTTTAACTGTCTTGAGTGGTCATAGAAATGGTTTTTRCCAGCTTGTAGCCAAGATTCTGACGTTTCTGTAGATGCCAAACATATGTTTAACTAAAAGACCTCATAGTATTTAAAGTAGAAAACCGGGGGTTTGGGCTTAAGAGATGAATGAACCAATTGGCGGGCCGAACTTTGGTCACTCGCGGGCCGCCAGATGAATAGCCCTGTTGTAGTTTGTGATTATATATCAGAGTAAAAAACTCTGGAACTTTTTTCCTCCACAGTACATTTCATAAGCTAAGCAGTGGAGGGGCCGACCGCATTTATTTTATGACCAGCTGGAGGAATTTGTCTTTAGTCACTTCAGCACGAATGAAGAACCAGGAAACAAATGCAAAATTAGAATTATATATATATATATATATATATATACTGTATATATACAGTATGTACAGTATATACATATACATACTGTATATATATATACAGTATATACGTATATAAATCTGATGTCACTCATCATTCACAGTTTATTTTACATTTTGTGAAGAAGAATTGCTTTCATTGTTTTTTTCAGAGGTTTTTGTGTCGATTCCTTCAATGGTTCCTGTTCCAGCAACAAAGGGGGTGAACAGGTTGTTCACAGGGTTTGCTTCATATGACACCGTGCAGTGTGAAAGTGATCCACACCAGCTGAAACAAATGTTTCAAGTTTGGTCCCCAAAACACCCTAAGGTCATCTTTTGATGAGTTAAAGCTATTCTGGTCAAATCCTGAAAATAAAATTATGCACCTCTGCATGTGACATCGTGTATCATCTTTTAGTACTTATGTGATGGGTCTGAAAGTCAGCTTCTACCGCACCAATTTTTAGCTTATATGTAGCTTCCAGGCATATCGTTCAATTCTATACAACAATCAATTATGTTACTTCAGTTGTTTTGAAAAAGCTGAATTGATTATGCTTCACTGTCTATCTAAACACCTTCAAATCAACCTCTGTATTTTTAAGAACTTCCTGCTGTTTCAGACACTCCCACTTCAGCATGTTTTCACAAAATGTTTCGGGTAAGGGGTGCTCTGTGGGGCGGGACGAGGTCCAGGAGGAGCTTTGTAGCAACAAGCATTTAGGCAGCTCCACATGGCTGCTAAGGTTGATCTGCTGTGGCAGACATCTGGAAGTGAATTGACTCCAAATCTTAATCAGGTCAGGGCCCAAATCRTCACTTTCTGAAAGTTTCACAAAAATCATTCCAGAGCTTTGTGAGATATTTTGCTAACARTGCAGATGAATGAAYRTATACAGAGATGGGTAAAAAACAATATCACTCAACCCTTACCTTTGGCTGATACTAAAACAAAAGTTTGCCTCAAACTGGATCTGTGGGCCAGATAGTGCATCTTATTATTCAGCCTAATGTTTTTACCGTCCATCTTAAAGTTTAACACAGCTTCACCTACAGATCTGCAGCCTCCAACGCTTCTCCTATTGTTTATCCTGAGCGTCTGCAAGAATACTTTTTATTTGACAACAGGCTGGAACTCTTCATCTTTCTCAAGGCTGGTTTTAGATGTTTTTCTCATCATTTATAATGGTTCCTCACAGGAAGAGGGCAGCAGAGCTCTACTGGATCCCGTCCAACAGTAGCTTCCTGATGAACAGAACAGAACCACTGTGTTACATTAAAGCCTGCGCTGAAATGACTTGACCTCTCAGTTTAGGTGAGGGCAAACGGAAACACAGTCTCGGGCCGGTGCAGATGAAAGATTGGAGTGAATCATCAGACGGGCAGATTTGATTCTGCGGTGGGATGGAATGTAGGTTATCGGCTCGGGGGGAAGTGACAGGCCTGCTCTGATTCAAGGCCGATGATAAATGTAATCAAGTAAAGCATCCTGCTGAGGCTTGTAATCCAGAGATGATTTAAAAAGGCCAGCTGGCTGTGACAGCCAGGTGTCAGACAAAACAACAAACGTAGCTGCTGCTCACATTAGCTTGATTTGGAAAATTCCCGATGGACGTAGGCACAGAGGACATTTACCTGAAAAGAGACGGGGACAAATTTGACACTTTTGATAAAGTTCTGAGTTCTCATTACTCAGAACAATTTAAAAATTAAGATTTCTGTTGTGTTTGCACTTCCTGTCCACTCATAAAATGAGTTTTGGAAATAAAGCTGTTTCCAGTGGAGCCAAGCCGACTGGGAATATAAATGTTTTCTGAAACAAAGACATTGCAGCTTATTTGAACACGCCCACAATCATTTTCTACATTAGAAATTAATAAGGAGCTTTTCTTACACTTTATCCTCAACCTGTCACCTTTAAACTTTGTTTATCTGCTGAAATGTTTATTCYATACAAGGAAACTGTAATCAGTATAAGAAAATGTTTTAATCAAGCTAACATTGGTCTTTCTCTCTATTTTATGTCATCATCCAAACTGTTGGGTGCGTGAGTTCTTTAGCATTTTTTTTAAACATTTGTAGGCAAAGAGCAGATAAACTAAGAAAAAAAAGTWAAAAAAAAAAAAGAAAATCTGGAATATAGAAATGGCACATAACCTTTGGTTATTTATAAAGTGTTTGACATGTTTCTGTATCATCTCTCTGTAAACATAATCACCCGGTACTGCTCACTCAATTCAGGGTGGTCGCCAACTGACCTTCAAAAACACAGATTGATCAAAGTCCAACAATTTTACAAAAAAGAAGCTAAAATTTAGTGAGGATGAGTCATTCACTATAAGTGCTATTTATTGCACAAAATCTTAAAACTTAAGCCCTAACTGTTGGGGTCAACCTTGTAGCTATGTTAGTGAAATATCTCTTGAATATTTGCATAAATGCTGAAACTTTTCAGACAAAATATTTGGACACACTGCTGCTGAGTAACTTTCAGAATTGTTTTAATGTAAGATGGTCGCCACACATACTCAAAATTAGTGAACAGAAAATGGCTATAGATCAGTCAGTTTTATATATATATATATATATATATATATATAGATAGATAGATAGATATACATACAGACAGATACATTTAGCTAAAGTTTAACAGCTGAGTTATTCACAACATTGAGTGCGATACAGTATGTTGTGATATCACATGAAATTGTAACATTTTTGTCAAAGTTTGAACAAATACTACAACGCCATGATTTCTCCTCATAATATGATCTCAACCTAAAACTCTGGAATAAAAGATTGTGAATGATAGAAGTTGCAGACTTTCAATTCTTTTGGAAAATGTAAATATATGACAAAAAGTAACAACTTCCCTTTATGTACAACTTGTCAGAGAAAAACCTGACAATAAAGAAGTGCCATCACATCCAAATACTTGGAGTTATTATTTATATCCTGCTGCTTCAGGATCATGCTAAGCTCACTGAGGTGACTGGAATCTCTGTGTGTTGTGGAGCTTCACATCCTCACACAGTGGAATATAATGGGAAGTCATTACTCATTTCTGTTTCAGAGCCTGAGTAGCATGTTATCGCCTGAGGAGGTTCGTGGCGTGCTGTGAGACAGACTGAAGGTGGGGATGAGTTAAGCCTGTCTGCTCAGAGATCTGCAGCCCAGTGTTTGTTCACATGCAGCTGGACTGTTTGCTCCTTCGGCTGGCTTTGTTTGGAAAGGTGAGAAGCTTGTCAGAAAACTACCTCGTTCAATACCAACAGAAACGGTCTCATTCAGTAAGGTTTTAGGAAAGATTTCAATCAATCAATCAATCAATCAATCAATCAATCAATCAATCAATCAATCAATCAATCAATCAATCAATCAATCAATCAATTAATCAATCAATCAATCAATCAATCAATCAATAAACAACCCACCACCACCAAAAAAAAAATTGAAACCTAAATATCACAGAAATTGAAGTTCTTCAAAGAAATGGACATTACTCACTGCCTTTCATGCCAGGGCTTTAAAGTGCCTGTGACATCAAATTTTTGTGATAAATATGAATGCACTTCTGGAAAGAAAACATGGACAACATTATGCAAAAGCAATTTYACACCACTGAGATGAACAGTTGTTAAGATATTTGCATGTGAAGTAACAGGAAGTGATGTCAAAGGGGAATGTCTGSATGTAAACAGAGCTTTGCTACAACGGCTAACAACACAGACAGCAGGGAATTTTCTGATGTTTCTTTAGATAATTTTAGTCCCTATAAGAGAGAGATGAAGAAAGGTCAGAGATCAAATAATATCGTTTTCATAAACAAAGACCAGGGAGTTTTCTTTCTTAAAGAGTTCCCCTTTGATGTCACTTCCTGTTTCACTTTAGATGAGCCAAATTCAAAGGAAAATATGCCAGTTATGTGACAAAATGGGTAAAATCGTGTGTTTTAGGCCTATTTTCCTGAATATGAAGATATTTTCTTTGACTTTTTGTATTTGAAGAATAGGCATGTCACAGGCACTTTAAACTAAAATCATCTTCTTTTAGGAGGTGACAAAGTTAAAGCTACTTTAGTCAAACCTTGAAAATAAAATCTTTGTGATCTATTAGTATTTGTAGCAAGTGTTGTGACTGACTCTCAACTACTAGCTCATTAAATGTAAAACTGACTGACTCCTAGCCATGCATGTGTTGGCTAAAGTCTATTAGCTGTGGCGGCCATCTTAATTTGGGTAGACTCAAAAAGTTAATGTGGTCTAGATTCACATCCAGTGATCATTTTCTAAGAGTTTCAATAAAATTTATTAAGTGGGTCACAAGATATTTTGCTAAAAAAACAAGCTTGATGTCAAATGGTGAAGCTCAAGTTTTAGGTAATGTGCACTTAAATGTAAAATATGAAGATGACTCTCAGCTACTACCAATATTTGATCTAAGCAGTATCAGGAACTAATAAAGCAAATTATAGAAAAGAAAAAGAAAACTTCTGTAAAACATAACTGTACTCCTGTAAATAAAAGCGCAGCTGATGAAAGTGCTACTAAAATAACCTGTCACAAAAAAAGTGTAAATATCTTCAGTGGAAATCTCACCTGTAAGAGCACAGTCACATTGTGAAGCATCACTTTTCTGACTAATGATGTGATAACACTGTGAGAAATGTTTGCTCCGAGTTATTAGARTGACAGATGACTTCACTTAACACGTTTTAATGAAGCTACTCCGGATCATGCTTTAAAAAAAGAACATCAGCGAAAGTTTTCAGCTCGGCTAATCAGAAAAAAGTTTTGTTTAAGAATATCAAAAAAGTTGTTCTCTTTGTGGAGATAATACTGAGCAGTGAGACTCCATTTATATTAAGAGTGACATCATCAGGGACAATGCAACAAGTGAACATCTACCAGATAAACCTATAATGGATCAAAGAGATAAAAACAAACTATTAAAAGAATGCTTGTTTGACTCCTTTCTAGCCAGAGATTTACAACTATTTTGACCAAACTTAAAGTTAATGGAGTGTAGATGTATGTCAAGTGATTACTGATCCTTTTCCATTCGTTTCTATAACCTGACTCTTCCATTAAACCTAACCCAAAACCAACATTTGAACTTATGGAGCCAGGGCTTTGGGCCACATTATAGCARGGGGTCCTCATAAAATGGGCCTTATAAGGTATCGAATGAAAGAACATAGACACACACACAGGCACGTTATTATCCTTGTCTTGGAACAGTGGACCTGATGTTTATACCTTTGCAGAGTTGCTTAGGTGGTTGTGGGAGTACGCCTCTCCTGTTCACGTGTTTTATGGACCTGGAGAAGGCTTATAACTGTGTTMCTCGAGGCATTCTGTGGGGGGTGCTGCAGGGGTATGGAGTGTCTGGGCTGTTATTAAGAGCTAATCGACCCCTGTAGAACAAAAGCAGGAGCTGTGTCCTCATTCTTGGCACAACGTTGAGCTTGTACTCAGTGTGGGTTGGACTCTGTCAGGGCTGTCCCTTGTCCCTGATCCTGTTTGTAGTGTTTATGGACAGGATCTCAAGGGATTGTGGCGGCTTGCAGCCGAGTATGAAGAGGCTGGAATGAGAGCCACTTCCTCTAAGTCTGAGGCCATGGTTCTCGACTGGAGAAGGATGGAATGGAGAAGTTTAAATATCTGGGTGTCTTGTTCACGAGTGACGGTAGGATGGAGCGGGAGATGAATCGACGGACTCAGGTCTCCTCYTCAGTAATGAGGGCGTTCTTTCGGTCAGTAATGATGGAGAAGGAGCTGAGTCGAAAGGCAAAGCTCTGGATTTACTAGTCTTTCTATGTTCCAACCCATATAGTCACGATGCATGGATCATGTCTAAAAGAACGAGATYCTGGATACAAGTGGCTGAAAAGAACTTCCTTCGTTGGGTGGCCAGGATCAGCCTTAGAGATAAGGGTGAGGAGCTCCATCATCTGGGGGAAGCTCGAAGTAAAGCTGCTGCTCCTCCACATCAAAAGGAGTCAGTTGAGGTGGTTCATCTGTTCATCTGCTTCTTGGACGCAGGTGTTTCGGGCACATCCTTCTGGTAAGAGGCTCCAAGGAAGACCCAGGACTTGCTGGAAGGATTATGTATCCCCTCTGGCCTGGGAACACCCCAGGCTCTCCCAGGACGAGCTAGAAAGTGTGACTGGGGGGAAGGATGCCTGGATTTCACTCCTAGACCAGTTGCCTCTGAATCCCAACTTCAAATAGACGGTAGAAGCTGGAGTTCATTGTTGCAATTTCTTGTGCAATTTTTAGAGCATATGCTAAAAGAAAACTTTTTATATGCAATATTAAAAACATTTTGGTTTTAATGAAAGCTTGATAGTAAGTATTCAATGATAATCTGTTTAAATGCAGATTTTTCTGAAAACCTTTTTGCTAATAAAAGTAAACTAATGAAGCCCACAGGACCAGGATTCATTTTACCAATCAAGTAAAAAATTTTCAATAAGACTCGCTGCATTAGCTTTAGTTCTAGGGGAGAAGGTGTAAAATTAACTAGCCAGCCATGGATAAATGATGTGTTTTCATGGTGCATTTAGATCGTCATTCAAGGAGAAAGAGGAATAACACTTYCCTCTGCCAAAGAGGGAGCAGGCGGGGGGTGCCATGAAGTGTTAAGCCAGAGTCCTCCAGGGAAAAAAAAAACAACTAAGATAGATGGAGTTTGAAAACACCAGATAATGCAAAAATATTTCAACAACATAAATCTTTCTTTTCAAACACGAGGATTGTAGGCCTATTACTTCAGAGACCAAACCTCTGATAACACCTGTGACACAGACCCAATATTCCCTCCCAATCTCCTTTGAACTTGTAGTCTGAGTGAAATTACACATCATAGATTTTTTTTATTAGAAGACCAATGCTTTCTCACTGTAGTGATGAAGGCGATGAGATTGCTAAAGATGAAAAATAAATCTCTCGCCTTATTAAAAAGACAAGTTGAATTGAAAGAACTTAGCTGYCACTGACTTTTATCGTCAATACATTTTGATCCTATTCAAGTCATTTTCAGACAAGTCAGACACTTGATTTTATATAACTTCTGTGTCTGGCTGCACAATTTACAACATCACCAGACACCCAAATAAAGAGTTTGAGATATATATTTTTAGTGACTGCAGTTTGTAAAATACATACAATCAGCTGCTTTTTTTCTTCTAAAATGATTGTCAAAGCATCTGCTGCTGTCTTTTACAATGACATTCAATTCATGAAATAATAATAACTTATGGACAGATTAAGTGGGCTATTAGTCATTATCAAAGTACAATAATGATGTCCCTTTATGTGACAATAGGAGGACGGTACAGGTAGGTTTGACAAAGTATCAGAGAGGTTAAAGTGATACAAAGAATACTTGGTGCTGAGGATAAACAGTGAAGCATATGTGATATTTGGGAGCTGAAGAGAAATACACCAATGACAAATTTGATGGAAAGCTGTTCATCCATGTGGACCATTTATTTAAATGTTTTTATTATTAATGCATTAGCAGGAAAGAACATTTTTTGTCATTTTATGATTTTCTATTTTACTGTGATATGTTTGGTTTAAAACCTAATCAGTTTTTTTTTCAGCTCAGTGTGTTTTTGACACAGAAGAAAACAGTGACAATGCAAAACACATGGGTTACGTTTTACCTTTTTTCGTCCCTGTACCATTCAAACTCTGGAGTGGGTATAGCCACAGCTTCACATTGCAGGGTCCCCATGCGGCCCACAGGTGTCTCTGAGCTCTGGGTTTTCTTTATTGTTGGAGGGTCTGCAAAGTTGCACATACAGTATTAACATCACATCTTTCAGTTAGTACTAAATGCATTGAAAAAGGGGAATGCAAGCTTTACTCGTCTCCCTATATGTACACAATCAGACAGGCCTGTTGCAACAGAGCAGGCAAATCAGCCAATTGCCAAGGGCCCAAAGCTGACCTGGGGACCCTAGACAAGGACTGGTTATGGACAAACTGTGGGAACGATGTGCGTCCCTATAAATTTTATGGTGGTCAATGCAGGAAAGTGCAATGACACTAGCTACGTTTCCATTGCAAATGTGCGCAAAACTTTGTTGATATTATGTTAATGTCGAAAAAACACAGTTTTGCAACTGCGGTGTTTCCATTAAGTGAGAAATGCTATTAAAGTCACGCGTGAATATGTTTGTTCTCGTGATAAGTCATTACAAACATGGCGGCAATGGATGTAAACACATCGCATGTTGCTATCATGACTCTAGCGCTCATCATCAGAGGAGACTTCGGCATCTTTTATTGAGGTTTTCCAGCGACAAGCTCCTACTTGGGAGTGGCTACGTATGCTGTGTTTTTGGGAAATTGTAGTCGGTGAGTTTACTACTTTATTTTACTACTTCTGTGATATTACTACTACTTCTACTTCCTGTTATCTTCTTCGTCGTCATCTTTTTTGCCAGTAGAAAAAGCCGGTTCTTGAGTACGTGATTCCCGTGATGCGAAAAAAGTGTTTCCATTGCAGTTTTGCAAAAAACACCAATTTCGATACGGCCGAAAAACCACCTCATCTTAGCGCAAAAATTTTGTCGAAAAACATATATTTTTTTCGCAATAGACGTGTTTCCAATGAGTAAATTTATTTTCGAAATTCTAATTTGTGCATTTTCATGGTCAATGGAAACGCAGCTACTGATCCTCCCAAAGTTGTTGTCTTGTATCTACTTCTGGCACTTCCTGTCAGTGGCCTCAGGTGAGAGGAGCTTTTCAGCTTTAAAGGGGACCTATCATGCAAAATCCACTTTTTTAGTTGTTAAATGAATTTTGTTGTGTACTTGGAATCTGTAGGAGTCTCTTTTGGTGCTGCAAAGACATCTTTATATTCTGATTGAATCTGGGTCAGACTCTGGCTCCAACATGTAAGGCTGGATAGACAAGTCTTCTCTTGTTGATGTTTTTTATTTAATTTATAAATAAAATGTTTCTGCACCTCTATATAGTCGTAAAACCCCTCTGTCAAACTAGAGCGGGAAGTGGAAGCGGAAGTTTTTTTCTCTCGTTCATTTTTACAATGACGAACACCCGCCGCTTTTTTCTTGGTTGTCCACCGGACAACTGGGAGACAGGATCTGGTTGTCCGAAACGAAAATAGGTTGTCTCGGACAACCTAAACAATGGTTATGTCGATCCCTAAATATTCACTCATTTTGAATTTGATGCATGCAACACATTTCAAAAAAAAAAAAAAGCTGGGACAGGGGCATGTTTACCTCTGTGTTCCATCACTTTTCCTTTTAACAACACTCAAAAAGTGTTTGGTAACTGAGGACACTAATTGTTGAAAGTTTGTAGGTGTATTTTTTTCCATTTTTGCTTGATGAACAACATCAGTTGCTCAACAGTCCGGGGTCTCCGTTGTGGTATTTTCCACTTTATGATACGCCACATATTTTCAATGGTAGACAGGTCTGGGTACCATTGTGGTAACATGTGCAGAATGTATGGCATTGTTTTGCTGAAATAAGCAGGACATCACTGAAAAAAAGTGTTTTGTATGGCAGCATGTTGCTCCATAGTCTGTATGTAGCATTAATGGTGCCTTCACAAGCTGCGTTTCCATTGACCACGAAAATGCGCAAATTAGAATTTCGAAAATAAATTTGCTCAATGGAAACACGTCAATTTTGAAAAAAATAGAAGTTTTTTGACAAAAATGTTTTTGTGATAGGATGAGGTGTTTTTCGGCCGTATTGAAATTGGTGTTTTTCGCAAAACTGCAATGGAAACACATTTTTTGCATCACGGGAGTCATGTGATCACAACCGGCTGTTTCTACTGGCGAAAAAGACGATGACAAAGGAGATAACAGGAAGTAAGTAGCAGTATCACAGAAGTAGCAAAATAAAGTATTAAACTCATCGACTAAATTATTCCAAAAACACAGCATACGTAGCCGCTCCCAAGTAGGGATTTGTCGCTGGAAAGCCTCGATAAAAGACGCCGACGTCTCCTCTGATGATAAGCACTAGTGTCGCGATAGCAATATGCTATGTGTTTACATCCATTGCCGCCATGTTTGTAATGAATTATCGCGAGAACAAACGYATTCACGTGTGACACCGCAGTTGCGAAACTGTGCTTTTTCGACATTAACAGAATATCGACAACGTTTTGYGCACATTTGCAATGGAAACGCAGCTATTGATGTGCTAGTTACCTGTGCCATGGGCACTAACACCCCTAGGCCCACATACCATCAGAGAGGCTGGTTTTTGAAGTTTGTGCTGATAACGATTCGGACAGTCCTTTTTCTCTTTGGCCCAAAGGTCATAATGTCCATAATTTCCAAAACCAGTTTGAAATGTGGACTCGTCAGACCACAGGACACTTTCCCACTTTGTGTCAGTCCATCTCAGATGACCTCTGGTCCAGGGAGGCCGACAGCATTTCTGGTCGTATTAAATTCAACATAACTTGAAAAGGACTGGCAAATCATTGTATTCTGTTTTTATCTATGTTTTACACAACATCCCAACTACAGTGGAATTGGGGTTATACAAGCAGATGTCTTTTTGAATTTCTTTTCTGTAAGGATGTTTAAAAAAAAGTTGTTCTTGTATGGCTTATTCAATTTGATGCAAATAGATTATTTAGGTCTTGCTATAAAAAAATCAAAGATAATTAATACATTTTATTAGATATTATAACATTCATCATGCACACCTAATGACCTGTACTACAAAGGCCAGAAATGCTTTCTAAGTACCAGTAGATTTCTGCCAATCTTCTCTTAAGGATTGGACACTAAGAAATACATTAAAATTGTCCTTTTCCCCTGAACTCAGACCTGGCTCAAGTATAATTTGGGCAAAAAGCCCTGTGTGACATGTTCAGAACAAACTGAATTTCTGAATGTCTTTGGGAGTAATTAGTTTGCGTTATCTCATGAGCTGTCCATAAACCCTGAGCAGCCACTCTCTATATTATAGCCCTTTGAAAAGATGTAATTATCCTTTTTAGAAATTCCAAGTGTCTATTTAAATGATTATATGGTAGGTGAGAGCTGCCATGGAAGTAACAGTTGCAATCAGTGCCAAAGAACTCATCTTTTTCTCTTTGAAAAAGCTAAAAAGAGCTTCAAAACTTTGAAGATAACTTTACTCCCCGCAATGTTCTATACCTCCTCTTAAATTCAGTTTCAACTTTATGGGCTTTCATCCCTTGAGTGTGTGATCTTGTAAAATAGTGGCATCAAATGTGGTAAGGGTATTGATTAGCAGTCTGTGCTGGAACAAAAAGCATGCACTGCAGTTTGTTACTACTTACAGTTGACGACCACATTGACATATTTGACATCAGGCGTGGCAACGTCGTTGCTGGCCTTGCATTCATAACGACCAGCTTGGTTCCGCATGATGCCTATAATGTCCAGGTACTCTTCTCCATCCAGCGGCTCTGCTGTAGACACACACAAAAATGAGTTAAAAGAGTAACTAAAGCAGGCAAACATAAAAAAAAAAAACAGTCAAATTGGTTATAGTGAAGGTTATAGAGGGGAAAGTAACCAAATATAAAGTTCATTCTTGATAATTTCTTTCAGTGTTCCAACAACACTGAGGAAAAGTTAGAGATCCAGGAAATATTAAAACAACTGTCACACTGCTCTACAAGTTCCTTAAACTGTAGGTAATGCCTCCATGATCTTTTGTGTCCAGAAGTTAAAACTGGCAGTGTAGTCAAAAGTTAAATTTGATTAATTGAAAACATAAATCCATATCACACATATTACAATTGAATTATAATATTATTTAAGGAAGGCTCAACCCACATGAAAAAAGTGTGTTTGGGTCGTCCGTACAAATGTTTTGGAGCTTAGTCTTATTAAACTGCACATTGACGTCATGTCTGACTCTAAAAATTAGATAGTTTTTAGACTGTTCTGATGGTTACAGCAGCAAATGTAGTGTGAACATATCAGTAATGAGGGTGTTGCTCTGGTCTGTTGTGGTGAAGAAAAAGCTGAGTCAAGACATAACAGTCTTAATTTATTGATCCATCTACATTCCAAAACTCACCTATGGTCATAAGATATGGATCATGACCAAAAGAATAAAGTCCAGGTGGATGAAATAGGTTTCCATATGTTTGCGTTACTCAACCTTAGACATACGGTGAGGAGCTCCATCATTCAGGGAGAAACTGGGAGTAGAGCCACAACTAGGTGGTTTAGTACCCTATTAGGAGCCAACTTGGCCCCTACTTCTGGAGATTGTCCCTACAGTATTAAAGAACCCATGATAGACCAGGAACTTATCTATCCACATTGGCCTGGAAACACCTTGAGTTCCCCCAAGATGAACTAGAGTGTCGTCTGGGAAAGGGATATCTAATCCCTCCTGGTCCTGCTGGCTCTTAGAATCAAACAGATAAGCAGCAGACAATAGATAATTGACTATTGTGAAATACACTAAACAAATAAACTAAATAGAACTGAGTCCATGGGAATAATAAAGAAAGGATTTACTCTACACATTGGTGGCAGAATAAATCAACCTATCCCACAGCTACTATTTATGTGATCGTGCAGTATATAACAGATTGTTTTATTGACAAATTAAACAATCCATGTGGAATAGATAGGATGTGAAACTATTTACATTATGATCTATAAAACGGCTCTAAACATTTAGAGTTTGAATTATTTTAGAAGGAATTCTTTTTTTCCTCTATAGGCATTGCTAGCTTGACTCCATCCATCCATCCATCCATCCATCCATCCATCCATCCATCCATCCATCCATCCATCCATCCATCCATCCATCCATCCATCCATCCATCCANCCATCCATCCATCCATCCATCCATCCATCCATCCATCCATCCATCCATCCATCCATCCATCCATCCATCCATCCATCCATCCATCTTTTTTGTCTAGGCTACGAGGGAGCTGATGCCTGTCTCCAGCAGTCACGGTGCCAGAGGTGGGGTACACAGTTGACTGGTCACAAGTCCGTCACATGACCACACAGAGACAAACAAACAATCATTCACTCTCTTGCTCACACTTTGGGACCATTTGGAGTTACCAGTCAAACTAACATGCATGTTTTTGGTCTGTGGTGGGAAACCACAACACCCAGAGAAAACCCATACTTGCACTGAGACAACATCCAAACTCTGCGCAGAAAGTCCCCGGGCTGGAAGTGAACCTGTGATATTCTCACAGAGTAGTGACCACACCCCTGCACTGTCGAGTCACTTTCTCCTCGACTCTTCAAATTGTACTCCCATTGACCTCCATCTAAAACAGGTAACATTTTAACTGCTACAATCAATCTGCATCTCTTTTAAACAAATAAACTATTCTTTTATTATATATTGTTAGAATAACACTTTGCTTTTTTGTTTAATTGTAAGTATGAGGGTTCTGACAGAGATTCTTTGGCAATTTATTTCTAGGACCAAGCTTATATTTAATTTTTTTTTTTGATTTACCAAGGAATTCCTCAATTAAGTTAAAGGTCATACTTCATAAAAAATGAATATTCATCAGTTTGTTTTCCTTTAAAATCCATGTCATTGCAAACATTAAACCACTGTTTGCCTGACAGCTTGAAATGACACTAAACAACTAAAAAGCAATACATTTTTAAATCATTTTATGAGCGAAATTCCTTAATAATGTTACATACTGATAAAATAAAGGAGTTCCTTTAAAACAAAAAGAGATGAAGCTATTGCACATAGGTAAACCTAAATGTGTTGCTTTGATGTACGTTAACTAAAGACATTTGCCATTTAAATTAGCTCTAGCATAGCTTGCAGACAGGAAATGTGAGAGATTTGAAAATGAATCATTTTGGTGTAAAACAGAAAAAAAAAAAACAACGTTTTGTTTCTAGTTGTGTTTTAGATCAAGAGATTTACTTTAATGACAAAACAAATATTTATTTTCCTGGTGTTTTTGCTGGTTATTCGGAAAGATTTGTAGAAACATATTTGATCTCTAGTTTGTATAATAAAAAGGCAGTAGGACTAGTTTCTCATACACACACATCAGTGTGGACCTCCCTTTGAGGTTACACCTATTATTCCACCTCCTACTGTTAGCCTGGCATGGCCATCATTACCAACCAAGCTGATTTGAATGCATTCAAAGCTTTAAAATGATGTCAGCAACGGTAMAAACATACTGTGTATACAGTAGGTTAACTTGAGTGTACAAATATGAATTCAATTTGTCTTTAAAAGAGCTACAGAAAAAGTCACAGTGTGTGACAGTTTCAGATCTGATGGTGTGAATACTGCATACTTTAAAATGAAATAAGTCACATGATATGTCTTTTGTGTCTGGTGACGACATACATCTCTGCGCCTCTCTGTTAAAACGATCACAGAGAGCCACTACTCATAAACACAGAAAGGACTCAAAGCAGGGAGACAAAAAAAGAAGGGGTTTAGTAAAATCCTTTTTTTTTTCATATCTAAACACACTAGACACTGAGAGTTAACAAAAACAATTAAACTCTATATAGAACTCTCTACTTGCATGAACCCTCACACATTTGTTTTACAAGGGTACTAATTTAAATGTGTCAGATCACGCAAAAAAAAAAAAAAAAAAACCCTCAGGCCAAATGAGCTGAACTCATAATTACCTAAATGCTTTGCTTTGTGTTAAATTAACAAATAAATTAGATGTGAAAATGGCAAACAAAAGACCATAGTGCATAAAACCATCCTGACAACTGGTTAATTGTTTAAAAATTCAGCTAATAAGCCACATAAAGAAATGTTCTGACTGGGCATCTAGCTTATGGTAAATGGTAAACGGCTTAAATTTAAGTATAGCGCCTTATCAAGTCCACTGGGACCCCAAAGCGCTTTACACTTCAGACATTCACACATACTGATGGCAGTAAGCTACAGCCACAGCTACCATGGGGCACACTGACCGAAGCGAGGCTGCCATTCACCGGCACCACCGGACCCTCTGAACACCAGGTGAGTGAAGTGTCTTGCCTAAGGACACAACGATTGAAATGGCTGGACAGGGGACCGAACCAGCCACCATCCAGTTCCAGGACGACTCCCCTAACCACTCCACCACAGCCACTTAGTTTTATCTGACTTAGTAGAGATACTGTATGTAGGAGGGTCAAGAGGAGAAAGTGACACACATATGTTGTTGTGTGATATAAACATTTATTTATTTGCTGGATGTGTAAGATTACATTTAGCAGATAATATCATTCCTGTGTTAATTACCACCTGACAGAAAGTGAAACGTTTGTGAATTGCAGTGGCAACAAGTAATCATCTCCTCAGCTGCATCAGTGAAGCCTATATGTAGATGGGAGTCTAGGGTGAATCAAATGTTGTTCTGTAATAATTTCCAACAGACGTTCATTGTCTTAAAAAAATACAAACAATAGTTTTATAATCTGACACTGTGTCCCATGAGCAGATGTTTTTCAGAAATTTATTTTTTACTACAAATATTCATACAACTGAACAAAAGCCAAGAATGTACAATATAATCAGTGCAGATATTAATCTTAAAAATTTGTTTAGATAAGATAATAAGTACTTTGTGTCTCCTCTTCCTGTGACCATTTCCACTCCACAGCAGCATTTTCTTTTCGTAGTGAAACAGTGAGGGCAACATTTCTACTGTGGACAAGGCAGCTTTGCTCTCTTGGTCCAACCACGAGTCACTAAGCAGTGAAAGTCAGACCTTTTGGCAAGAATATAATTGCATCAGGATTTTGGCAGTTTTGTGACACAAAACACACAAAGGCCTATGTGAAAAAAAAAACTCTAAAACCTTTGTTGCATGCTTTTAAATATYAACATCAAACGAATGTTAGGCTAATTTGTTCCTAGGTGTGAGCAAAAGCATGAATGGTTGTTTGTGATGGACTTGTGACCTGTTCATGGTATACCCCGCCCCTCGCACAGTGAATGCTAGATGTAACCCTGAAAGGAAGAAGATAATGGAAGAATGTATGAGAAGGATATTTTGTGACTGATTAACTGCATTTTAGATGCAGTCTTATATCTTATACTTTGCAATTGGTTGTAGTCATTTACTTTAAACAGTAAGAGAATCAACAAGTCTTTATTTAATATGTGCCTTGCTCCARTAGTGTAGGAATAATATTTATGTTCCAATGCTGACACAAGAGGGATCTCCCCAGGGGTGTGACCAAGTTTTCTACAAACAGTGGTTTGAACATGTGATGGGGGTATTTTTGTTTAGACGTCCGAAGTCACAGAGAGGCTCAGAGTGAAATAGATTCTTTAGATCTGAAAATAAACATTTAAGTGAGAACTTARTTGTTTTCAGCATATTACTCTGGCTTCCAATTTGGACAATTTCTTTACAGATAGATGGATACATTGCAGTCTCAAAAACTGTGTCAAAATAATAAACTTAAAGGGCCAATATTATGTGTTTCTCAGGCATATATTTAAATACTATACCATAATAAAGTATCTATGTCACCWTTAGCTGTTATTAAAATGCTGTTTTTATGTTTAAATAGAAAATAAACTTATCTTCTCATCACTTCCTCTTCTAAACGCTGCAGGATTTCTCAAACATGCATGAATGAGTCAAAGCAAGGCTTTGGGCATGTTTTTTATGAGAGTATAATATTATAACATGATATAAAACTCTAAAAAGTTGATTTTACATGATATTGCCCCTTTAAGAAAATTGATCAAGCTCCATGAGAAAACTGGCGATCTGCTGGCGATTTTGTGTTGATTAAAAGATCAGGAGAATCACGATCAAAGTCTACGCCACACTGCATTCAGCTCTGTTCAGATGAACTCCCAGGTTAATGTGATTGGGGAGTGAGGGCGTAATATGACTGAAAACCTTTTGCCATGGGAATTCACTCAATCTTTTCTTCAACACTCTAGTTTACTGATGGATACAGAGACTATATGATCACTGAGATCAAAGAACGGTAACAGAGAAGGGAAAAGGAAAGAGAATTTAAATGAAAGGCGAGGAAAGAAGTTGCTCCTTTCGTCAGAACAATGAGCCAATCCCCTCCCAGCTGCGTAATCTGGAGTGCTGTCAGATTAACTCGTCAGTCGGGGCTGGAAAAGGAAGAACTGTATAAAGAAAACACTCAAAGATGCCCATGGAAGAATACAAGTTTCTACAAACACAAAATACATGATATCTTCCTAATGAAGCATAATGAAGACATATTGGTTAATTGTGTTTAAAAGGGGTGTGAGTGTGTGCACAGCACTGGTGCATGTGTTATGCACTTGCCGTTGCTCTGATGTGTGTGTGGCGAGTATGAAGACTACACGCATGAACTGGTACAGAGACAAATTTCCTTGAAGGATTTCAGGGTCCGCTGAGTGCGATGACTGACTCAAAGTGCGCACGTTAGACAAGCTCCACGAGTGTAGGCATTGCACCAAATGTCATATTAAATCATCACATTTTAGTGCCAATGTGGACAGAAAAATAGAGAGTGGGTGTCAGACAGGAGAATGAGCACATGGAAGGAGGCAGGGACAAGGAGGGAACATATTTCTATGCATGTTTTTTTCTGAACAAAGAACCAGAGAGTGACAATGTTTTCATGCTAATGTCAACCAAGTGTACTCTGATTTAATGTGTTATCAAATCCTTTGTGAATCGCTACATTTTTCTAGTGTTTGTGTGCCTGAATGGTCCTAAGAGCTACATGTCAGGTAGGCAAAACAAAGAGTGATTTACAACACGTGTACACAGGAGACAATAAGGAGTTTGATGTCCTTTGCTCCGACATAGATTACCAGGGCTACACATTTATATTTGCATATAAACATTTAATTGTGCATCTACTGTATATGTATTTATTTTTCTATCTCCTGGTGTTATTAGCTGGGAATATTCGTGAGCAACAAGTTTCACTGCAGGATGTTCAATTAAAACTTGTTAAAGTATCAGAAACTTTCAGAAGCTACACTGTGAATGCTAATCAAGAAAATGCCATAAATGTGGGCAATGATATCTGTATTTCAACAGAAAAGAAAATCTGTTTAGTCATAAATTATGTATAATTAGAGGCCAAGCATTTCTAAAAGAGATGGATATTGATCAGCTTAATTTATGCCAGAGTTTCACACTAAAATCATTTTATGTTGAAAAATCTGGTTGTTTTTAAGTTTGAAAACATTTAGCAAGATATCTCGTGCTATCACAACATCTTGTAAAGTGTATCAGTGCTAAAACCTTTGTCAAAAATACAGCGAGGTTCCGTATTGGAGTAAATATGTTGGAGATGATACTGAAAGTATTTAACTACTGATGTTTCAGTTTTTGACTCTTGATCTTAAAGTAAGCAGCTAACAATTGAGATAACATTTTCTGCTAATTTATTCACACATTTTAATCATCCAATCAGAAAAATCTTGAGAACAAATCAGTTTCCTGCTTTTTAGACTGAACTTCTCACCAAACCTTCTAGAATCTAAAACCACATTAGCCTGTCTGAGGTGAAAAGCCTTGTTTCACGTGCTGCTGAAAAATAATATCTCCGAAATGAGTTTCAATCTCCTTGTAATTGCATAAAGTCAGACATACATGAAAAAAAAGATGCTGTAAGATGAAACTGTGTTATGCGTGCAATTTACAGGAAACATCTTTGAAYGATTAGGTTGGACGGTAAGCAGCACCACACCCTACTACAGCTGAGAAGTGMTGAAAGAAATGAAGGACATTGACCAGATCATCTCTCTAGCCATTAATGTTTGAGGGCATGAAGAAATGTGCTTGAACATTAGATAAAAGGTCAACGTTTGCAATATTTCAAGTGCAAAATATTTAATGTTGCTATTTGTGGATATGCATTTAACTCCATGTGTTCTGGTAACCTAATTTATTCTGAAATGTATTTTCTCTTTGTTTTATAGCTTTTCTCCTGGTTGTGGAGCTTCTAGTAGCATACATTTAAATCAAGCTTTTATCCWATTATATTTCAACCATAGTGTGGTGCTAGGGTCAATGAAATCTTCCTCCAGGGCTTCAGAACCAACAGTGAAGTCACCTGGAGGGTAAAACAAATGGCATCGATACTATTGCTTTGACCAGTCAGATGTTGAGTGGGCAACACCAGACCACGCTAGTTAGCCTGAGAGAACAGCAGCATTCTCACATTGTTTGATTGGATGATCAGACAGCCAACCAGTCAGAACCAGGAAACTGCATTTCTGCAGCATCTTGTACACTAAATGTGGAGCAGACTTTAAAAGCAGAAAAAGCAGTTAAAACTTAAGACAGATACACAATAGAACATATTGGACTTTCAGTGTTAGCTTCCGTGATGATAAAAAAAAATGACTTATTAAGGAGTTTGGAGTTTGTGTACAGATAATTAAACATTTTGGTGAGTAAAATATATTTTATTCAGAATTTTTTTTAGATTTTTGTCTATTTATTGTCAACATTYATGATTTGGGTAAATACATGTATGTGGCACAGCTGTGGCTGCAGCTGAAGGAAACTTGTTGAATTGTTTTAATCATGTTGCTTCAGTAATGACTCTCATTTTTACTCTATGAGATCCATGTTTGTGGTGCAGCACCATTATACTGTGTTTCTGTGTATTTTTGATATRAGAGGTGGATACATTCAGGCAGGACACCAACAAAGGCCTAGGTGTAAAATGCACAGTCTACCACTGGGAAATATTCCTTGAAGAATACCTGCCTGGTGCTGATTTGCATTGCAAAAGCAGGTTTTAGTTTTTGAGAACAAAGTTTTTCAAACCAGAATTGAGTGACAGGTGAGGAATTGGTGAACCAAAAATATAGTAAAGGAAAAGACACCATTATGGTCCCAGTCCCATCATCACCTCAGAGAGTGGACCAGTGAGAGTGGRGCAGAATGAAAGACAGGGTAGTAAGGGAAGTGGACTGTCTTCCCTTTCACACCTTCATGCAATATTTATATGCATCCCTTTAGCAAATTGCAAAACATGACTTTTTTTTGTTTTTCAGATGCTAACTTATGCTAAGCAGCTGATTTGTAAAGCTTTAGAGTCGAGTTTAAAATAGGACTTCGAGACATTTATTGTTTTTAGGCTGCATAAATGCAACAGTGTGCATTCTGCTGTTAGATTCCGTGAACACACTCGTCATTGTTAGGGGTTTTTTGACTGCAGGGGACCAATTTACAGTCCTTATAACCAGAGGTACTTTGCCTTTTTTGTTTTCTTATTGTTGGCACAGATTTCATCAGGTGWTTTATCTAGCCCAGTAGATGGACTCCTGATAACCACACCTGTACAAACACACACAGAAGAGTTGTTGGTAGCTACTTGTAACACTTTGGTAGCTACGCTGCCGTAGCAAAAATATAGGTGAATCAGCAGTGAAATGTGGTTAAGCATGATATTGAATCCATGTTGAAATTACAGAAAAAGTGGTCGCTGACTTACTTGTTGAAAAAATGTTTTCAACCATAACTGATACTATATCAGTGTTGATTCAACATTGATTAGATGTTAGCATTTCAACCATTAACATTCGGCCATGAAACATTGATTCAATAACATATTTTTGACATTGKTTAATGGTTAGAATTGGATGATTGTTTGATGGTTGATTCACCATCAATTGTCAACCTTAACCAAAAATCAACTTTTTTGACCATAATTCAACATTGAATTAGCATCTTTTGCTAGCTGGGTGATGTTACATTACCCTTTCCAAGACGTTGGAATTTTCTTAGCTTTACAAGGATTCTTGAGTAACGTACAGTATAGGGAAGTGATTGGTTCATATTTAAATGCACATTGATTGACCAAGCAAATTGGACACTTTTTCAGCACCTGTGCTGCCGAAGCTACACATCTGCCAAGATCATCACAGGACTCTTTCAAACTCTGCTTTAACACACAACTTCAACTGTGGCATCCTTTGTTGTTGTTGTTGTTGTTGTTGTTGTTGTTGTTGTTGTTGTTGTAGGTGTAAGTCACGTGCAAAAGTAGACTCGGGCAGCATGACGGTATTGTGATATACTTCAGTATTGAAAAATGATGATGGTATTTAAAAATGATGACAATGTATTAGCCACAGGAGGTGATGCACCAATTTTCCACAAGCACCACAAGGCAGTACTGATAGGCTTTTTTAACACTCAGAAGCCTCTTCTCCACAGGTGTGCCTTGTGTGCCTTTAAGCGGTTCTCATCAGTTCAGTGTTGGCCAAATGTGTCTCCATTTCCAACCGCATTTTTGGATCCACCCCAGTATTGTGCGCAAGCAATTTTGACATCAGCAGACTGCTGTCCGTGGATTGACTAAGTCAAGGCTGAACTTGCAAAATGCTCCTAGAGAGAGGTGCAACCCTTTATATTTGTATTAGAAGACAAGCACATACAGATTGGACCTAACAAAAGAGGTCTGAAATGAGTAGGTTTACCAGGGTGGTTTTGGATAAAGTCCCCAAGGTTACATGAGTGATGCAAGAAAAGGATCAGCTTAGTCCCTGATAAAACCACAACACTGACAATCTGCCTACAATCACACTCACAGAGTGAGGGGCACAATGCCTGGAGGCATATACATATACTTGAATCGAATTGAATCAACAGGAACTGATTAACACTGCATGAAAAGTGAGATTTTCGTCCCTGTAAACTGCTGTGAATTTCGCTAATTCGCGGCAATTTACAGCTCCTCACGTTCACATTCTCCTGTGCCCGAAACTGCCGAAAATGTACCCCTAGAGAAAGCGGGGGGTGGGGGCCATGGGGGACTCAGCCACCGGAGGTGTGAACGACTCTGTGAGATCTGACAATAGAGAAGGGGTCAGACTCCTGTTGGGTCCAAAACCCATCTTTTGTCTTGGGCCCTCAGTTCTGTCTTTAGTAGTGGGTGTAGATGTGATTTAAGTGATGGGTCAGCACATAATTACAGCACAAGCTCTTCAGATCAATCCATTCCTCACAGCAGAGATAATTAAAAAATGACTTCCCTCACTAAGTAAATCAACCTCTTGTTCACTTACAACCTAATTGAGATTGGACTGTCAAATTAAATATGACATGCAAACATTTATTCACATGCAAAATAGCAGCTTTGAGTGTAACTGATACTGCCATCCACATTTCTGCTTTGTGATGAGTAAAAAAGGTTCACTTGAAATTTGTTACACCTTTTGAAATAAAAGCACCAAAATCGTTGTGGGACTTCAGGTTTTGTTTCCAATTTCCTTTTACGCTTGGCAGCCATATACTGCACATCATCAAAATACAAGAGTACCAGCTTCTTCAAAGTCTGGGGGACAAAAACAGAAGTTCCACTTGTATTCACAGGCCATTTGCTGCCGCTGTGGCTGGCAGCGCAAAAATAACGCAGGTGTTGCAGGCAAAAACAAGACAACTGTTTATTTGCCGCTTCTTGAGCCGAAGAATTGATACGCACAGCGAAGCAGCGCAGCCGTTTGTTTTCACCCCAATACTGTCGTTCTTCTTTCTGTCTGATTTTTCTACTCCCTTCTTTTTTAACCTTTAGTTGTAATTTCAAGGAAATTTCAGCAAAGTTTCTCTCAGTAGTTTAAAAATGAACTGAGGAAAAAAAACGAAGGGTTTAATGATTGATTCTCTATGAAAACAAGTTGAGTTGACTGATTTTTTTTTCATGTGCTAGGGTGATGTACAAATCTAACTAATTATTGTGTGATGTCTTCTCCGTACAGACTGAACAGATTTGATGAGTTTATGTTTGCTGGCAAGGTTGGCCACAGAGATCACAACTCATTCCATGGTCACAGTTTTCATCTGCCCTGTTCCTTTTTATGTCTTTGTTAAAAAGCATGAACAAGTGGGAGCTTCAATCATAACTATCTCGCTCTTTATATATAAACTTTGAGGCCTTGCTAGTGAAGAACACAGCACAGCTGTTATTTTCCTTGATTTTTTTTTAAACTTTTGGTAATCATGACTACGAGAATATCAGAATTTACAAAAATCCAGTTAAAGTGCTTGTAAGAAAGTGTGCAGAATCCATGTTTTCTTCACAAAAATACTCCATCTTTTTTTAAATATTGATTTACCATGAGAATAAAAACACATTCTTGTTTTTAATTAACAGTTTTAATGTCTGCAGTTTTATGGGAACTGCTGCCAAGTAACACTGACAGCAGCACTGTCTCTCTACCTTAATTCTGGTCAACAAGCTGCAACAAGCTGAATCCCACGGGACAGGGGAGACGTATACAAGAGAAAAAAAAAACATTTAGTTGCTTCTGACTTTTGTTTCTTATTGGCCACTATGTACAATAAGCAATTAAATTAAATTAAATTAGATTAAATTAAATTAAAACAGATTTTTGCATACATATTTTTAAAACCTTATATTTCAAACTTGTCACACTGTCTAAAGGCTATATACATACACATACATATGTCACATGTGATCACATGTGATATACATGTGATATACAGTACAACATGTGATCCAACATGCTATGGCTAAGGTGATTTAATAGCTATTTACCAAACTTTTGATCATTTTGACCTTTTTTTTTATAATAAATGACAACCAGAATTAAAGTATATAAAGACACATGTTTTTGTGACAGTAATTTAAAGGAGACCAATTATGGACCCTAGAATTTTTTATGGTATGTCTGTGGGCTATCCAGACCATGTTCATTCCATTTAATGCACAAAATAATTCTCAGACAAAAAAAATTCCCATTTTCTAGTTCTGCCTGCTCTGACTTCAGAAGGGCTGTTTATGTTAATGAGCTCTGTTGGTAACGCCCTCCAAAAATCTGTTGACATTAACTCCGCCCTCCAAAGCCAGCGTTTATGTTAGCATGGCTAATAATAGCAGAAGCTCCGTTGTACAACCATAGACCCTGAGTGAGACCCAGAGTCAGAGTCGTGGTCGCAGCTTTTTCTCTCCCTCCTCTGCTCTGCGCTCACTCTGCATGCTGTTACCAGAGCAGGGAGCAGCAGCGGTCAAAATACCTCAGAAACTCGAACTCAAATAGGCTTTAACAAGGCTTTAATAAGCTAAACAATAGAGGTACATGAGAAAACGTGTTCATAATGAATGAAAATAAATAATTAAATTTTATATTTATATATAATGTTTATATTATATAATGCAATAATTGTTCCACATTTGATCTATTGTAT
>NW_013953546.1:39521-49460 GCF_001266775.1 Austrofundulus limnaeus
ATATTTATGTAAGTGGGCTTGACTGACATTACGTGGGCTATCAAATATACTCTAGCTTATAAATGAAGGAGAAACCAGAACAGAGTTGTATTACAGTGTTTTTCCTGATTTCTACAACAAAATTTTCCAAAGTATTCAGCTTCTGACCCAGAAAACAACAGTAGCTGGAACCTGTGATTGTTACAGTAAGGTTTTAACAAGATTAATTTTAAAACAAAAAGTCTTATTTTAAAGACTGAAAAAAGTTTCAAGTCTAATGAAATACATGTATCTTGACTTAAACAAAATCCATCCATCCATCCATCCATCCATTATCTTTTGCTTATTTCACATCGGGTCATGGGGGCAGCAGCTTGAGCAGGGAAGCCCAGACCTCTCTTTTCTCAGCCACCTCTTTCAGTCGAGAGACAGTCTCTCCAGCATTTCCTGGGCCTTAACCGAACTTCTCATCCTATTTCTAAGGGAGAGTCCAACTACCCTGCAGAAAAAAGCAAATTTCAAAAGCTTGTATCTGTGACTTGCTTCTTTTGGTCACTATCCAAAGTTCATGACCTTAGGTGAGGTTAGGAATGTGGACCAACCTGTAAACAGAAAGCTTTGTCTTAWACAGCTCAGCTCCCTCTTCGCCAAAACAGACAAGTACAGAGTTTGTAATACAGCAGAAGCTGCACCACTCTGTCTATCAATGTCATGCTTCATTCTTTCCTCACTCATGAACAAAACCCCAAGATACTTGAACTCCTCTTGAGGTACAACCTCACCCCCAACCTGAACCTGGAGAGAGCAAATCACACTTTTTCGACTGAGGACCATGGCCATGAGAGATTTGGAAGTGCTGATCCTCATTCCGACCGCTTCACACATTGGCTGTGAAYTTCTCCAGTGAGAGCTGAAGATCACGGTTTGATGATGCCAACAACAGGATCCCATCATCTGCCAACAGCAGAGATGGAATCTTAAGGCCACTGAACCGGACTCCCTCTGCTCCCTAGCTGCACTGAGAAATTCTGTCCATAAAAGCCATGAACAGAATCGGTGACAACCGACACCCTTGGCAGAGTCCAACTCCCACCCTGAAGGGGTCTGACTTAATTCAAACCAACTCTTGCACTGCTTGAATAGGGACTGAATGCCCTTTAATGCTATTTAAATTACTCAGTAAGGTTATTTAATCGAGTGTCCATAGCCCTTTTCTTGCTCTATTTTCTTTTGAAATTGAAGCTTCAGGGGCGGATCCAGAAAGGTGGCCGGAGTGGCAAGTGCCAACCCTGATTGGCCATCCCCAAATATTTGACAAGTGAAAAATATCCAATAAACAGAAGCAAAGGATGTTGAGAACAGTCAGAGTCAACCCACAGACCAGCACCAAAAACCATCTTGCTGCTGGTGGAGTCACTGTGCATCATTCATCTATTCAGCACACTTTACACAAGGAGATGCTGTATGGGAGAGTGATGCAAAGGGAGCCTTTTCTCCACCCACATCACAAACAAGAGCTGCTTGAGGTATGCTAAAGCACATTTGGACAAGCCAGCTTCATTTTGGAATAAGGTGCTGTGGACTGATGAAACTAAAATAGAGTTATTTGGGCAGAACAAGGGTCGTTATGCATGGAGGGAAAAGAATACAGCACTCCAAGAAAAACACCTGCTACCTACAGTAAAATGTGGGGGTGGTTCCATCATGCTGTGTGGCTGTGTGGCCAGTACAGGGACTGGGAATCTTGTTAAAGTTGAGGGACGCATGGATTCCAATCAATTTCAGCAGATTCTGGAGAACAATGTCCAGGAATCAGTGACAAAGCTGAAGCTGCTGAAGCCGGGGCTGCATCTTCCAACAAGACAACCACCCTAAACACTGCTCAAAATCTGCTGAGGTATTCATGCAGAAGAACAAGTACAACGTTCTGGAATGACCATCTCAGTCTACAGACCTGAATATTATTGGAAATCTGTGGTGTCACTTAAAGAGAGCTGTCCATGCTCAGAAACCATCAAACCTGAATGAACTAGAGATGTTTTGTAAASRAGAATGGTCTAAAATACCTTCAGCCACAATCCAGACTCTCATTAGAAGCTGTAGGAAGTGTTTAGAGGCTGTTATTTCTGTGAAAGGAGGAGCTACTAAATAATGAGTTAAGTTTTTTTTTTTTTTGGTGCCCAAATTTATGCACATGCCTAATTTTATTTAACCAATTATTGCACACTTTCCGTAAATTATATCTACTTAATTTTACTTCTCAGATTTCACTGTGTTTGTCCCTTACAGATTTTTTTATCCAAACAATCGATTTATAAAGGAAAAATCAGGAAATTTAACCAGGCTGCCCAAACTTTTGCACCTCACTGTATGTCTACAGATGTTGAATAATAAGTTGTGACAATACTTGTTTTTCTTTTTGGTCATTCTTAGCTATGATTAAAAAAAATCAGCTCAGTGTTTCTTAAAACAGACATGAAATGATGACTGAAACACAGCTTCAATGTAAAGATTGTAAGAATGGAATAATATAAAACAACATTGTGCTAAAATAGAAATACTTTTAGATAATTTGAGACATGATTCTTAAACTGCAGAGCAAAGACTTCAAATAAAGAGAACTTTTTATTTAAAATTGGATTCTGTGTCTCATGAACATCTGTGATCCCAGCAGAAAGGTAAGTCTTCCTAGCAATGCAAAGCAGCATCACCACCAGGAAGGCGAAGGTGTGAAGAGGTGAGGCTACCGGCTGCCAGACATCATTATCTCCCCCAGCACTCCCTTACACACTCATGAGTTGTATCAAACTCAAGTATTCTGTGGAGAAGGACTCACAGAACAAAACAACAAAAATAATAAAGGCGTTGGTGGTTTTAAATTACGTGTTGCTCCTGTCTCTGGAGCTCTATGCACCTGTGTAGACACACAGAAAAAAGATTCAATCCAGAATATTGACGAGATTTTCTGTCTTCCTCTTTGTTTTAGTAAAGAACAAAGTATGTAGAAGCAGCATTTCCACTAGTCCCTCACTAAACCATAAAGAAAATGAACAAAAAGAAAAGGTACCTCAARAAAGCATAAATCTTGCAGCTGCAAGGCAATTAAGGCACAACTATTGTGAGTCAAATATTGCTCTCCCCATCAGTCTGAACACATTTCTGTTCATTCTCTTTGAATAAATGCTGTCAAAATGTAACAAGGTGCTCTGCTTTTCTTTTCTTTTCAGAGACATTTGAACCTTGAGGACTTTCAGCCTTCGCAACAGCTCTTCAAAGCAGACGGTCACATCCATATGGCTCGTAGATTCAGTCAGAACAAATTGGCTCACTTTAAAGCAAGTATGCAAAAGAGGCTAACACACCTATCCAATTTGTTCTGCCTCCAGGTGCAGCAAACAGATGTGTTTGATGAGACACGCCTGGAGTGCTGACAATGTGATGAAGCGATCGATAAACAGACAGATAAAGACGACGTTCCGTCGGCACAAATCTCTCATCAAATCTGGGATTTTGTCAACTTGAGCTTCTCGATCGATCACACTTCACACTTATCAGCAGCATGTATCTTTTATCTGAAATGGGATTAAATGGCAAAGCAAAAACATCACCAACATTTGAGGAACGTGTATAAATGGAGAACTGCAACAACGTTTTCACTGCACTGGCTTTGATAGTATGGGTGAGATGTGTATTTCACCATTTCACAGTTACAGTAGTTATTTATTAGTTGTTAGACAAATTAACCAAAAAGTGTAGGGGCCTGGAAAACTACCAATATGTGACCCATCACATAAAACTGTGGATTAAGTCAAATTTGGTTGAAATGACTGAAGGAAATTGTTGTGTTCATAGTACGAGCCTGAATTATACACACAGAAAACCGATTCAAATTTGAGTAATTTTTTTGCGCATGCAGTGTTTACCACAACCTTAGGCCTGAACCAAATTCTTAGAACACCAGATCTCTCTGGTCCCCCAGTATCTAAAAGTATCTTCAGAACTGACTACATTTCTGGAAATTACATATTTGAAGAAGGGGACATGACCACACCTAACAGGCTACCCAGTCCTAAAAATACTGACAAAATGTTTTTATCTTTTTTAATTGAATGCAATTGTCTTTGCTGTGAGATGAACTCAGAATGAAGACTTATTTCAAATCTCAGAATATTGTTTATCAGTAAGGATCAAAAGGACTGGTTTTGATTTTAACTTAGCCTTAAAGGCACAGTGTGTAGGATTTGTTGTTTTCAGCGACATCTAGTGGTTGAGTGGTTGAATCATCCTCCCTGGTCCTCCCCCCACCCCCAACCCCCGCTTCCAAACACAAAGGAGTTGCTACGGTGTCTCTCAGGTGTCAAAAACCTTTGATAATTCCAACCGTGATGTCTACCAGCAGCTTCAGGGCTAGTGATGTTTCAAGTGGTAAGATTATGAGCTTTAAGAAGTAAAATTATCCCAGCTACAATGACAGACAATATTACATTTATAGTATTACAACTAAAACCGTTTTTGATGCCGCCACTGCAGTTTGGCCTTCATGAGCCTTCGTAGACAAGATGGCGGTGCAAGATGGCGGCTGCCTGTAGTGGCGACCCGCGACCATGGAGATATAAACAGCTTTTATAAGGTAAAAATAATAAAACAAGGTCTTTGTCTGCAATGATTAGACATGTTTTTTATTATTGTCTTTAGTTATTATCTCAATTTTGACTAAAAGAATTGACAAAATCCTACACACTGTGCCTTTAACTTAACCTGAGATTTTCATCATCAAAGCACAATAAATATCCTCTCATTGTCGTGACAAAAATGTCTGACATAAAGATTGACTGATGACTTGTCTCTGTGTTGAGATTATGTTGGTGAAATAAATGTAATTATTAATGCTTATGTTTAGAAGCGTTTATATTTTTGTTTGAAAATTGTGTGCTATATTCTGGCGCACCTCCTGGCAGCCTTCCACACTCAGAAAATAATGAGCACTGATTGCATGAGTTTCACCTGAGGGGTTGAGCAGCCGCCAGGTGATCATGGGGTCCGGCCTGCCGGTTGCCAAACAGCTGAGCGTCACGTTGCTGCCCTCATTCACAGTGATATCTTCTGACACCTTGTAGATGTTGGCTGGAACTGTGGACACAAGAGATTCAAGGTTAAGAAAGCTCTGACAGCAGAGGAGCCAAAAATCCCAGGGAGGTTTCACGGACTTCTCTGTGAAAAACAAAAAACAAAACAAAACAAACACACACAAAAAAAAAAAACATTCTCGCTGAATCAAATGATAAAATGAACTACAATAAAAAATACTTCCTAGCTGACCACTTGTTTGTATGATGATTCATAAAATTGTGAAACAAGGCTTATTAGGGTCATTGTGGTAACCACGCACCAGGGACAGGAAGAAACTTAGCCTCTAAAACCRTCACTGTGCAAAATGTATTACTTAACTGTAAGTGACAAAAGAATAGTRTCATTTGTATGTGTCTCCTGTGTTTCATACAGGATATGTGACAAGTTAAAACGACCATTCACTTCCACTTTTGAAAAGACAAATCTGAGCTCTAATACACTGATAATCGAAAAGAGRGTTGGATGTGTTCACTGGGGATTTGAGGAGAAGCTACAGGCTTTATAACAGTGAGAGCCACAATGAGTGAAAGAAGATAAAAATGCTTACATTTTAATCACATTTATATATAAAGTACATAACATAAACAACTAAGTAAAAATTCCTTAACARAAAATGACTGTAAAAATTGATTTCACTGATACAAAAAAATACTTAAGCAAAAGTCATAAAACTGCTTACAATAATCAGGACAGTAAAATACTTTTACACACATCCTGAAAGAAGGATTGAATTTACTTAACTAAACTAGTTCCCTTCAGAAATCAATTTAAAGGGTAATATATAATTAGTGATGTAATATTTTCCCTATAATTATTACAAAAACACAAAATAAATATAAATAAGTATTTATATTTGTGTAGCCTTTGTTTTCAGGGTTATTAACAAAGTTTGTGTACTCAGACCAGTAATATTTAAAAAATATAAAGTTTTTGCCATGGATATTTTGTGGGTCAGAAGATAAAAAGTTTGGGAACCACTGCACTAAACTAAAGTAAATTGAGCAATGTAAAGAAAATGTGTACACAATTTTCAGTCATGCAGGATATGGAAAATGAAAAGAACAAAGAAAAAAGCAACTGGATTTCTGTTCTGTAGCTGAGGATGTGTGCAGCTACAAGATTTAAACTACATGACTTGAGGTTAGTATTATTATGAGACTGATTCGCTCACCCCCACCTCACAGATGTAAAAATCAGATGGATTGTGACATGAGACTTCAGACTGTAGTCGCTTTGAAAAACATCAAATATGTATCCGATTCAGTAGCACATACTGAAAAGGCCTGGATCAGATTTGAAAATATCAGATTTGTCACATTCATAAAAACATCTGATACAGAACACACAGGGCAAAAAAAAATGGGATTTGTGTCGTATTAACCGGCAGTCTTTCACTCTCTCACTCACACTTATAGCGACTGTTTGCTTATCAATAAATCAATAATTATGCACACTTTTGTTGTAAATTTCATAAAGCCTAAACTGCTAGAAACTTTTAAAAGATTAAAATGCTGATTCTGTGAGAACGATTCCAACTTTCTGTGACTCTTTTAGACCTTGAATTAATTAAGAAGAGTTAAAAAAGCTAAAGAAGCTCAGCTTTTTTGATTATTTTGCCAAAATAGCGTGCATCCTCAAGATTACAAGACCGTTTCACTGACCACTGTGCTTCCACAGACCCTACACCAGCGATGGACAATCCTGCTTCTTGAGGGCTGCTAACCTGCATGATTTACTTGTCTCCCTGCTCCAACCCACCTGATTAGTAGGCTTCTACAGAACTGGAACAGGTAATTCTATCACTGAATCAGGTGTGTTTGAGCAGAGGAATAAATAAAACATGCAGGATAGTGGATCTCAAGAACCAGGACTGTCCATCCCTGCTCCCTACACCATACAATGCACTGCTACCAAAAGTCAGGGCACACTCTGTTTTATTCAAGCCACAAGTATTTTGTTTTTGATAAACAATTGAGGGGGGAAAAGTAAGTTAAAAATAGTGACACAAGTGGAAAAATAGGGCACAAAAAACAAAATGGTGCTTCAGTGCTCATGTATTTTCAAAGTATATATACAACTTCATTTTAATTCAAGATGAAAGGAGAAATTCAGTAAAACTTCTTAAAGCTTACATTTCAGATGCTAAATTCCTTAAATATAACTGAGTGAACTTTTTTCACCCTAACATCCAAATAAGTAGGTTAGTTTTCCTTCCTCATGTTTTGAGTTTGCTCCTCTTGTCAAATGAGAATCCGCCACATATTTATTGCTGATTTTCAGTTCAAACACAAACTTTCAGAAAGCAGGATTTAATATTCAGCTCGACATTCCAAGTCAAAGGATGAGTCACTCCCATGTTTGTGTAGATGTTCAAAGTTAACGGGAGCTGTTTCATCCCACTTTTAAACGCAGTGTCTAATGATTTTATCCTGCAATTTCCATCTCCTCTGTACTCCCACTCCTGTCAAGTTTATTAAAACAAACAAACCAAAACTAACTAAATAAATAGTAAACATTGAGACAAGGAGAGGAGGGGGACAGAACAGCTCAGACAAATTATGAAAGTTAAATAATCTTAAAACAAGTCAGCACCTAAAATCAACCAACAACAGATATACAGTATAACACATGTAAGTGGTTTTATAAATCCTAAATAATGTGGTTGGGGCTAAATAATATTAATGCTGACAAAACATTCAAACTAACAACTATTGATTAATGACCTTTTAATATGCTTTACTACATAATAATCCATAATACAGACAAAAAAGAGTAACTTTTTGGTCTCTAAAACATGTATAGATGAGTGTGCCTTTCTAATTTTACTAATGATTGTATGCCTTTATGCAAAAGTTAAATATTATTTTGGCTTTTGGGGATTTTAAAAAAAAGAAATCAAATCCTGTCTTTATCAACAATTTGGTTTGAATCCACAGACATCCTGGAACATAAATCTACTGGAGCATCCGTCACCACAGACCCACCGTAGCTCCGGTCTCATCAGATGCATCGCTCGGTAGAGCTCTCACTGAATGACGGAACACAATTTTCCATATTCTCAGCTGTATGGATTGTTTGTGAGGAGTTTATATAAATATATGCACTATGTAAAATAATACTATATAATTAATGATGATAATGATCATATTGCTTTAGCTGGGCTAGGAGTGATTAATAGGCCTATTACAATTCATTAAGCTAGTGATTTTTTCCTAACACTAYGTTTTGTAGACTGGTTAGAAAGGACAAAGTTAGTTAGCCTACTTTATGCCCACTTGATTTGTATAGATATATTTATATTRGAATATGTTTATTTGCTTGTGAATAGAAATATGATTTGTACTGTAATGATAATAGGCCCACCTTATGAATGGTGAACTGAAACAGCAAAACCCTGAAGCATAGTGTCTACCTTTCCATAGATAGATGTACATTATTTTTGAAAGAGAATAGGCCCACAGCCATGTGCAGTTAAAAAAAATAAAGATACAATTTCTAAGTATAATTATCAGGTAATGTTCAGATTTAATAATAGTTTCCAATGTCCTACCTTGATAATGAAATGTTTTTAGATTTTTTTATTATGTCATGATCAGTGTTTTTGTCTTAATTTTCCAGTTTTTCTGTTTCCCAATGTTTCTCTGCCCTGTAGCTTCGCCCTCGCTCACCTGTCTCCTCTTCTGTTTCCCCGGGTGTTTCTCATTGTCATTTTTGTTTGCTTTATCTTCTGAGTCTTGTCTTCTGTCTTTGTCAGATCATTGTTCAGTCTGCCCTGATTGTGTCCTGCCTCCGTGTTACCCGTTTCCTGGACTTACATGTGAGTTTTCGTGCCGCACTGCAAGCCTTTTGAGTTAAATTGAAGACCTTGTTTTCCATTTTTGAACCTGCCTGTGCCCTGGATATTTTTGTCTGCTTAAAACCTGATATATTAATCCAAGTAATTTAGTAAAGTACTCTTCAAGTAACTGGGAAATGTCTAGTTATGAATAGATTTTATTTAATTATTTCCAAGGGGGCATGACACATGACCCCCTAGGACTGCTTCACTCCACTGCTCTTCTTTAACATAAACATGTGTCTGTCATAGTGAAGGAATTTATAGTTTAGTACTGATTATAACAACACCAGAGTATTAGGGTTTGGCTTATTTTATACCTTTTATAATGTCTGTTATAATTGTGTTAACTAAATTAGGTAGATACATGTCCGAAGTCTGACAACACATRAGTGAACCGTTTTTAAACCATTAGATTGAGGTATGGTTGTCTGAATGCCTGTGATTCAGCCGTAGGCCAGCAGTGGGCGGACTCGGGCATTGAAGAGACTGAACTGTATATAAAATGTGACTTCCTGGTTTTAAGGCAGTGTGGTTTCTGTTGTCATCCAGCTGGCAATAAACCTCACTCCGGAATTCTGGTGTTGTATGGCAATTATTTCTTATCACAGATCAATTTATTTAACCTTTGTGTTTTCAACTGATTTCAGTCGATATTAAAACACGTATTTCTTACAGTTTTGGTGACTCCCGACGTTCGACTGCAGATCAGATTACAGCAAAGCGAGGCTGGAGTAGGCCTCGGTGCGGGCCTTTCGGGGTGACTGTTAGATCGATTCATTTGTCCTGGCGCCGATGAACAGGTGAGCAAAAATTTTTTGCTTTCCATATTGTTATAATAAAACTGGGACTGTGTGCCGATCGAGAGGTTGCCCGGTGGGGTTTGTACGGGGCGTTGAACCAGACTCGCTAATTGTTAGCTTCTGTATTAGCATTGCTAAGTTGATGAATGTCCCAGCATGGCAATGTTAGCATGTTAGCTTATCGGCGTAGAC
>NW_013953546.1:49470-51020 GCF_001266775.1 Austrofundulus limnaeus
GTGTGCATGAGTGAATGTCTGCAGTGTAAAGCACTTTGAGGGTCCTGGACGGATAGAAAGGCGCTATATAAGTACAGTCCATTTACCATTTACCATAAAAAGAAATCTATTGCCTCAAGAATGCATTTGTGACGCAACACTTTTCTACTTTTCAAAGTATTTATTCAGAGCTCTTAGAATTCGTTGTTACCACAGAGTGGCAATGGTATCTGCTGCTAAAACGTATTTTACCAGAGATTTAAACTCTTGATATGAGAAAATATAATTACATTTCTTTGAAACAAAAAAATGTACTTGTATTGCACATATTTATAAAWTTTTTTACATAATTGTGTTTTGTTCAAGGAGCTGATATGAATGCATGTGGATCCTTTAAACCAGTGGTGCCCAACACTGTTTTTTTTTTCCCTAATGAAGGAATGTAAATGTGTGGGGATGTCCTGTCTTGAATTGTCTGTAAACTTCAGAAAAATGAAAATGATTCTTGTGCTCAAGGTATTTGACAGTGTGTAAAGTTGCAAGCAAACATCAACCAAAAGTTTTGTTTTTAAGTGTTATGTTTTAGTTTTTGTGTGCTGGAGTTTGCAGATAGTTTTCTTTAGGATGCTGCATCTGTTAGTTGGGCTTTTTGTAAAGAAATTGATGTCAGCAAGGACAAGTCACATATAAAAGTGTTTGATTTCTTTTATCACTTTTCATTCTTTTAATTCCATGAATATAGAACCAATTGTGCAAAGAAGCTCTGTGAGTTATAAATGAAATGAAACTTCCACCCAGACTTTAAGAACCATCTGGAACGTACTGACAATCGTTGTGTCGTTAAAGTCTGGCACCTCACCCATGAGCTTACTAGTGTGCTCCTGGGCCATGGACACCCCCCCCCCCCCCACCCAAAGTAAGGAACCACTGCTTTAAACAGCTGATTGTAGCTTACCTTGTACGATGAGGTAAACCTGCGAAGTCTTGGGCTGCTGCTTAGTTTGTATGGAGCAGGTGTAAGAGCCTTCATCATACACATCCACCTAAGCAGCATAAACAAAACAAAAATTGGTTTAAAAATGTTAATTGTATAGTAGGGGTATAACGAAACATTGATATATTTATTAAATGATTACTGAATTAATTACATCTTGGAAAAACAAAAACATTGATCCGTTTTGTCATCATATGTCTGATCTGGATTGATTTCATACCCATCTAACACAATCATTCACTAACTGATTTTGTTATATGATACATGATTTTGCGTCATGCCAATCACAGACTTGTGAATTGAATTAAATCAACATTGTATCATGACAGACTTTCTGATATCCTCAATGTCTTCCAAGCAAATCAATATGAAACTGTCCCATGATAAGTCTGGTGATTTACACGTGTGTAGAGCATTAAAATACAAACAAGGCTGTTACATTACAGCATTTTTTGTTTCAAATATTTTTCATTCAGATATTCAATTTCAACATGAAATCTATGATCTACGTGTTCATTATGACCCCCGCACGCGAAGTGTAAATGGGAGTCATATTGTTTTCTTACAGTTTTTTTTT
>NW_013953546.1:51057-59992 GCF_001266775.1 Austrofundulus limnaeus
ATTTGTTCAAATAATTGTTATGGGCAGGTTACAATATAAAAATGTTTGTCATAATCATGTCTTATGATTATTTGACAGGATTTTTACTTTTAAATTGTAAGCATAATTAATTTAGTTATGTTAGTTATGATAGTTTAGTTATAATGTAAATACAACAAAACATAAACTAAGATTTAGATTAGAATAATTATCATTTTGATCCATACATTGGTAATGTCTGTCTGGGCCTCGTGCCACTTTATGTTCAACAAACTGGGCCCCGTGGTCAAAAAGGTTAAGAACCCCTGAAAACATCACGACTGTCTGTGAGTCACTACTGGACATACAGACTTTATTTATATTTCTAATCTTTCTCTTTTATATAGCTGATAAATGTACTGTATTCTAAAAAAAATAAACCTTGTACATCAATCAGACTTTAAACAAATAAATGGTAAAATTTTAATCTGAAATTGCAAATTTACAACCCTTGGGGACACTGATAAACAAAAAGTCATAGTGCCCCTGTTTAAACCTGCTACAAAACGGGTTAGCGTTATATAAAGGAATGAATGTTGTCTTCTGCTTTTCATGCCAGAATTTTAGAATTTTAGACTAAAACCATTTTATATTGAAAAACAAGGGAGTTATTGTCATTTTGGCCAAAAGAAAGCTAACATTATGTGTAATCTCATGCAATAGTGCTATATCTAACATGCTCTTGGAGGAAGTGGCGTGAATGACTGTCAGCCACAACTGCACTGGAGAAACAATATGTGTAAACTTATATGAAGTATGTTAAAGTTGATTAGCTGTGGTGGCCGCCTTAAATTGGTTTACCTCCAATSGGTAAAACGTTGATGCCATAAAGTTATTGATTACTTTGTGAGAATGTCAGAGAAATCTGCCCAGTAGTTCATGGTGGTCCATGTGGTGTTGTGCAATGGGTTTCACGCAAAGTCTGCATTTGGGATAATCCTCCACAACAATCCATTCCAATSCAAGAAAATCATTGTTAAACACAGAAAAAGTAAAGTTTTGTAACGATGAATCATAATTAAGAGAACAACTGTCCATTGTGAGTTCTTCCCATGAAGGTCATCAGTACCTTTTGTATGCGTAAGCTGTACTCCAGCTGTCCTTTAGTGACCAGGTCTACTCTGGGGTCCAGGGACCACTTGTCCTGGCCGGCAAAGATGATGTTGGATCGATTGAGCCAGGCCACCTTGGAAACTTTGTCATCAACGTAGCACCTGCAGGTACAAAAACAAACTGTCAGGTTGGGTGAAAGAAACAGCGCAGCCTAGTTTCTCATTATTAAAGAGTCCAAATAGGAATGGTGAGATGCATTTTTTTTATTAAGAACGTGACCAGTAGAGGTTTGGTATAGAAACAGCAAATTGATGGAATCCAAGAAAGCGYTGATTGTGTCTCGCAGCCAAAAGCCAATTTTAGTGGTGTGGAAAATAAATCAACATGTTTCACAGAACTGATTAATAGAGGTCGTTAACCTGATCAGACACCTCAACTTATATCAACAGAACTAAATTCAAATATTTTTTTTCTTTTGCTCCCATTCTCTTCAACTTTTTTTTTCGCTCATAGACCTTGACTTGTCATYCTCTTTGGCTCTTTTTCTCCTTCTCTTTCTTATTAAAACATCAGAAAGCCAACACCAAGAATACGATGACAAAAGACACCGGTACCTTCCAGTTTCCTTCTTCTGAAATAATGTAAGGACAAAATGTCATGTGAGGTTAAGCCACAAGTAATTGAGCTGAGTGTCTCTCTAATGAAGGAATGTAAATGTGTGGGAATGTCAAAATACATGAGAAAGGATATGGGCTGTAATGCAAACYGACAAAAGATATGCCTTAAATGCAAATTAGTGCATCTCCCTGAGCCTTGGCGGTGCACTTTGCTTTGGTTCGGGTTAGGGAGTAGATTATTGCTGCTGTGTGTTGAGGTTGTGTTTGGCAGTTGACCTGGTGTGACTGTGTAGACACCCCAGTGTTTGACCCAGGGGGAGGCAGCTTGATACACCACTGGTGTTCATTCTTTTTGTGTAGAACTGATAACTGACTGTATCATTACTTATTGACACTTTGACATCCAGTTTTCACTTTTCTCATTCTAAAACCCTTAACCATTTTTGTCTGTGAAAAAAAAATCTTCAGGGGTCTAATTAAATGAGACAATCCAGCAGCACACTAAACTGATTCAGACAGTTTCCTATAATCACAGAGCTATTTGAAGATCCGTTTCCTCAAAAGCATCCATAATATAGAGGCGACGWCTAGAGTATAAAATGAAGTCTGACTCATATTCAAATCCTTAGCTTATGAATACTTTCTGACTCACTTTTTTGTTTTCTCTTAGCACCAAACCATAGCATCTAAATGTTTTCATGAATGATGCAACCTTTTTATGATTCATACAAATAGGATAGGATAGGATAGGATAGGATAGGATAGGATAGGATAGGATAGAATAGGTTTCATTTATTGTAATATGCAGGTTAACAAGAGTCAAAAATGCTATGAAATTCTTAGGATGAGAAGAAACCCTACATATAAACCCTACAAATTATCAGAAATTAAAATATGTTTGAGCACTTTAGTGGTTTCAAAGAGACAAAGCTTTTTAAGGACGTAGGCGAACAACAACTACAGCATTTCTATGAAGAGGGCTTTATAGCACATTGCTCATCAATTTTATAACTTAAGGCAAATTTGACAAACTATGCAGTCTGTTTTACAGGTGAAAGAAAAATCCCTGCTYCATCTGTTAAACAGCATACTTTATATTAATTTTATTTTTAGYGATTCCCAAATATGGAACTGTCAGTATATTTTTATGTGCAGTTCTTTTCTTTGAAACAGCATTTTCTGCCTGATCCAAAGCACATAAACCATTTGACAAACAATGCTGCTGAGTGTTTAACAAGCGCTGCCTTCCTAGGAGTTAATGCCTTACATTAGTAAAACCCATAGATACTTGCTGACAAATTRAGCAGCTTTTAAGGAGTTTGTAGTGACACAGGGAACTTCCCAGGGGTACTAAACAGCTACATTGTGTTTGTTTTCACTGAGCTTGCCATCTCTAATCCCTGATTTTACCATCTACTCTGTGACMTGACCGGTTGGTGAAAAATAAAAATAGGGAAAAAAAGGAAGACAGAAGAAGATAGAGATTTGAAAGGAACCATTCCTCCAGTGATCAGACAAATGAAACACTGCAAGSTTTTGGTAAAACATAATGTAATGTAGGTGTGTGGGGAAATAATAAAATTTATAAAATCTGCCTTTTCAACAAAGCAGATATATTTCAGAGGGGAACACTCAGGGCCTTCCAAGAAAATACTAGAGTTAAACATACACGAAATGACACATTACCAATGTGTTTGCTTTAACTGTAACAAAAAATGTAKTTCTTCTTGTTTTTGCCAATTTATCGTATATTTACTTTGAATTGAGGTACATTTGTTTTTAATAAACTAAAATGTAGTTATCCAATCAGACTGCATTCATTTACATCTCCAGGGAGAACATGTTTGAGCAGCCTCCCGTTCCGACACTGACCGTACCGACACTACACTAAGTGGCACTAGTGTTACCTTAAATTGTTATGAAAGTGCTGCATGTATCAATACTTTGACTTTGCACCTATGTAAACGCCTTGAAATTGGCTTCTGTCTCTTTCAGAACCTCCTACCATTTCTGACACTCCTGTTACAGCACGTCTTCACAACAATACTTCTAGCCGTTTACAACCTTTTAGCATTAAGAAGGTAGTCTCTTTGGCATCCAAAAATACATTTAATTGACGAAGGCATTTTTTAATCCAAAAAGGACTGGACTGAGAAGTAGTAGTATTACAAATGTTACAAGTTCAACAGACATGCAGTTCTGGTGCAGCTGTTTGTGGGAGGTGCAAGGGAGGGGTGGGAGCTCAGCTGACTGAGCTCCAGGGAGGAGCTTTGTATCAGCATTTACTACAAGAGGTTTAAGGACATACATGAATGAGTCAAAGCTACACTCTAGGTATGTGTTTGATGAGGGAAGTTCARAAAAGACTATTTTGCACAATATCCCCTCTTTAAGAATTTTTTTTCTCCGTCTCCAGCCCTTACACGTAGTYGGGTTGCAGAAGTAATAGGTCCAGAAGAGTAACCCAAAGATCCTTCTCCCCAGCACTACTTTCCAGCTTGTCATGGGATCTTGTTCTTTAGGTCATAATACACGTCTCATGACCATATGTGAAGGCTGGAGAGCTTTGCTTTTCGACTTAGTTCTTTCTTCACCACAACTGACCAAAGTAACACCCTCATTACTGAGGTCGAGGACCAATCCTTGGACCCGTCTCTCACTCCATCACTCCTGAACAAGACACTCACATACTTAAACTCCACCACATGGGGCTGAGTTTAACATTTCAAAAGTATTTAAAATATTTGTCTATATCATGTGTTCACACAGTATGACCTTTGTCCTTTAAAAATAACATTTATACATACTGTATGTATAAAGCTCTAGTACTACAACATGTTTCTATATACTGTACCCAATATGTAGAACATATTTTCAGCAAGGACAATTAATATTCTCATGGTTTCTAGTGGATATAACCTTGTTCACCCTACCTGTCACCATATGGTACTCCATGTTGGACAATGCCATACAGAAAATTACTCACATAGCAGAGCAAAAGCYACCACACTCAGACACCAATCAGAGCTGTAAATTGTCACACAGAGCCTTTCATCTTCATGTTTTCTCTTACTCTCATTTCTTTATAACACCACGCTGGCCTCCCTTTGCTCTGCTAGTTTTCTTACACAGGCTGCCTCTCACGCTGTCATTTCTTCCAGCAGGTTTCCTCCCAGCTATCACCTACTCATCAGGAGCAGAGGTGATAGCACAGCACTAAAATCAAACCTACTGTTCATTGATCTGTAGGTCACTGATCTRTGCTTTGTCTCGCCCTCTGTTTCTCCTGCCTGCCGGAGCGCTGTACTTCCAAAGGGTCTCAGCAACCCTCAGCTCCATCTGTAGAGCCTTCTGAGTAGTAGTTATTTTTTGTTCTCACTAATGAGCCGCTGCCCGAGAGGCGGACAACATCCTATCACTTGTCAGAGCCATTGTCTGCCTGCAGCTCCCATTGCCTGTTTCACAGAGCTGTCAAGGTGCGTCTTTGCAGGACTGGGTTTTGCTTCAGTACAAATCAACAACAAATGCGCAGTTGTCCGTAGTTAGTCTGGTTGCAGTCATATTCAACCAATCACTTGTGGAGAATTTAACATTTCTGAAATAACAAGCGGCAGCAGAACAGCTAATGGGAAAAATCCATCCTAACTAGACATGGGATTTTATGATGTAAAAACAAGTGTGCATTGCCATGTAGCATGTCATTGCAACAGCATTGGACTTGCAGAAGGAACTTTGACCAAATTCAAATGTGTTTTCTATACCAGCTTGTGCCTGTCACGTCAGCGGTGTTTGTAATTAAGGTAATTGTGTGACAATATGAAGTTGGGGGAGATTTTTTGTTAAAATTGCATTAGCTGGGTTTTGAACCCCAATATCCCACATGAAAGTCCATGACATAGACCATTAGACTAATGGAGCTGTGGCAGAAAGTGGTGGCAGGGGTTGGTTTGTATGTGTGCAGAAAGACGCCACATTGCGAATACAATTATTGACACTAAATTGCATATTACAACAATGGAGCAGTATTAAGACAATATTATAGTAAAACATCAAAATACAATCATATTAGTATTGTAAACACTGAACAATTGAGATTAAATATTATTAAAGTATGGAGCAGTACCAAGTTGAGTACAGCATGGGACAGTATTGGACCATTACAAGGCCCGATTGACTCCCATTATATGAATTTGGAATAAAGTTTAAACATTAATATTTCAAAAACTACAAGTTGTACAGGTACCAAAAGGCATAGCAATCATTTGGCACAGGACCTTTACAGATAGAAATTACAATGGCAGCTGTAGGACAATGTATGCAGGAGCATTGGACTTGCAGAATGAGCTTTGACCAAGTTCAAAAGTGTTTTCTATACCAGCTTGTGCCTGTCACGTCAGCAGGTGTTTGTAATTAAGGTAATTGTGTGACAATATGAAGTTTGAAGAGATTTTTGTTAAAGTTGTAGTAGCTGGATTTGAACCCTGATCTCCCACATGAAAGCCCACAGTGCTCATCAAGAGACCATAGCAGATGTGGCAGAGGAAAATCCCAGGGATTGGATTGTATGTATACAGAAAAAGTTTACCTTGCCAATGTAATTATTGACAAAGTGCAATGTATTACAGCAATAGGACAACATGAAGAAAGTATTACAGTAAAACATTAAAATACAATCATATTAATATTGTAATCACTGAAGTACTGAGTTTAAATATTATGAAACTATGGTGCAGTACCATATTGTGTAGATGCAGCATGGGGAGTATTGGACCAATACAAGGCTCCATTGACTGCCATTATAATTTATTAAACATTAATATTTCAAAAACTATAAGTTTTACAGGCACCAAAAGGCAAAGCCATTATTTGGCACAGGGGCTTTACAGATATAAATTACAATGGCAGCTCTAGGACAAAGTATGCAGGAGGAGTAGCATGGCAAAGTTGAGATGACTTGGATGGGAAACGAATCACAATAGTGTGCATTGCATTGGCAATGCACACTGATAATGGGCTTCTGGCCTCTGAGTGATTCAGTACCTCTGCTGTGTTACTTATCCAGCGTGACTTTTTTCATTTGATTATTTGACCAAAAAAAATCCGATATTTTTAATCTCAACATGATCGCTGTGTGTCTCTATCAGCAGAGTCCCTTCCAGGCCCTGCAGGAAACTCTTCAGTCTTCACTAACATAAAAAAGCTAGTGAATGTTAGAAAGTGTCACCCAAAAGCTTTACAAAATGCAGGGTTTTGTTCAAATCGATTTGGACATTTGAGTTGTTGTTCATCAGTCACCACAGACACCAGAGTAGGTGTTTTCTTCTTTTTTTTATTGAAAGGGTCAGCGTTTGATGGATGCCCAAGTTTCTTTCCTGCTCTGCTTCACCCTGAGATTTGTTGATAGATGCAGCACAGAGCTGTATTATACTCTTTTTTTCTGCCCCAGTGTGCCGTGCCAGTGTGAACTGGCCATTAGGATATGGCTGACAGGGGACTGTGTAGGCTGACAGATGCCTGGGCGAGAGCTGCTGAGCTGGGCTTGTGTTGACAGGATGACTGGGCTGGATGGATCCCTGCTCCAGGGTTAGCCKTGGGGGAGGACCAAAGAGCAGACTGGAGCCGGGGAGTGAAACTGTAATGAGAAGGACGATGTGCCATAACTGACAGAATAAACACACCACCTGCTATCCCATCAATACCCAACTCTCATCATCTAAACCTTCTCTCTTTTATTGCCTTTCTAACATTTCTCACTCCTTAACAAAACCTTTTTTTCATTCCTTAGTTCCTCTTTATAATGCTGTCTTGTTCTGGTTTTTGGGCTTTCAAAGAAATATTTCAGATATTTTAAATGAGAATTTTGTAGAGACGTTTTGCAAAGTTATTTTGCCGTAGATAACACATAGCTCTCTGAAGCTTCTTTCACAAGACAGTTCAGCAAACTTGCCRCACAGAGACACACAGACCAGTGCAGCTTTAAGCTCCATCAGTTCATTTATAAATCACAGGAGAAGCTGGCCAGGTCTTGCTCACGGTCAGAAATGAACCCAGCAGTGCAGAACCAAAAGAGGCGTGGAACGGATCTCAGCTCAAATGAAGTGGACCACAACATATTTATTATGTGATGGACCTTGTATCAAACAAAAGAAAATGAATTAGCTTAGTGATTCATGTTTTTTCTGAACGCTTGGAGGAGGACAGGACACGCATCAGTCCTGGACTGAGCTGTCTAATGAATAAGGCTTGAGTAACCTTATTTTGGAGTTGGTTTTAAAGCAGAACAAATCTAGTTTAGTCTTATGTGAGCTGTTAACTCTGACATAAACTCTACTTTACTAAACTAAGGCCATTCATAAAGCTAWCCATAAAAGGCTGAATATTTATTTCAATGACTTTTCCACAGAAACTCATTTTAAGATGGCCGAAGTACCTCCTAAACACCACACCTATACTTCATTTCCTCCCCTTCCTTTTTTTAATTGACTATGTTTGTCATAAATGTTCATCTGTATGCAGGAACRTTTAGTAGGGATTTCTGTACAAAATAAAGGAAAATGCTTTCTGCCATTCAGAGGAAAACACTGATCTTTTCTCAAACCCAAACACCTTGTTTCAGAAATCAGTAAAACTTAAAGTGCTTGTGAAATGCATACACAAATACAAAAAGTCAAATAAAACATCTTTATACATGAGAAACTTGGCATAAAACATGATTTTTTAACCTATTTTGTCACATAAGTGACATATTTTCTTTAGAACTTACAGCCAACGTGAAACAAGAAGTGACATCAAAAGAGGAACTCTTTAAAGGGCCAATATCATGTAAAATCAACTTTTTGAGTTTTATATCATGTTGTAATGTTATACTCTGATTGAAAAACATGCCCAAAGCCTTGCTTTGACTCAGTCATGCATGTTTGAAAAATCCTGCAGCGTTTTTAGGAAGCCATGCTGAGGAGCAAAACGACAGGTGGGGACCAGAAACATCTATGAGGACCAGAAACGCCCCTGGGACGTGTCTTTAAGCTGAACTTCCTCATGGCAGAGCACCTCCCCCTTCCCCACACACCCCGTTCATGATTCCTGCAGGCTCTCGGGTGAAAGTGAAAGTGAAACCTAACTGTCTGCTGAGCTCTCAATGTTAGTTCTCACTCAGTGAAGCTCTTTTCAGAAAAAAATACCTTTGAGAAAATGTATTTTCAGATGCCAAGTAAATTGCATCATAGCAGCCCCCCACCCTTCCCCCG